>NW_025999977.1:54546363-54573775 GCF_001458135.2 Marmota marmota marmota
AGTTCTCCCGGTAGGCGGCGCGGGAGGGGAAGGAGGTCTGAGGGGCCGGGCCGGGTGGATCCCTTCCCAATGTGAGCAGTTTTCCGAGCCCCCGTCAGACGAAGGCGGCCGAGAGTGGTGGAGCGGCGGCCGAGAGTGGTGAAGCCGGCGGCCGGGCCGGGAACATGAGGCAGCGTCTCCTCTTTCTGACCAGCCTGGTTCCTTTCGTGTTGGCGCCGCGACCTCCGGACGACCCAGGCTTCGGCTCCCGCCAGCGACTCGGTGAGACCCGGGGACGAGCCGGCTTCGGCCGCCGAGGAAGCGAGGGGAGCGGGCCCTGGCAGGTGTTCGGGGGCGGGGTGCGGGCGACGGTGGCGCGTCCCCGGTTTCCAGGGTGGGAAGGGGGGTGTGGCGCTGCGTTCCGGGGAGGGTGGCGGTGACGGGCTCCCGGTGGGTCTCCTGTGGGGACGGGGCCCGCTGCAGTGGGCTGCGAGGGCAGCGAGGGTCGGGAGGTGTGGCCTTGCCGGGCAAAAACCGGGAGTGCGGCGTGCCGCTACCGAGGGCGGGGCCCGGAGCTCCCGAGTTCCTCCCGCCCTCCAACCGCGGGCTGGAATCTCTGCCGCGGGAGGCACCGCCGGGCGGCGTCTCTTCGGGAGGCGGCGACTGCAGAGGGTTCATTTGCATTTCCTGGCGGAATTTGGGTTTTGGAGTTGGGTTTTGTCCTCATCCTCTGCACGTTCTTATTTACGTTGTAGTTTATTGAAAGCGCTTGGGGAGTAGGCGGAAGCTAAGACCTGCCAAACCAACTGCGAGGCTGCCGCCGTGAATGTTTTCTTAATTTAAGAAGAAATGAGCAGGCATGACCAATCTGATCAGTTTTGAGCCTATAAAATAAAGGGTCCCTATTAGATTTTCTGGAGAGATTGGATTTTAAGGATGGGTGCAAGTGAGCTTATACTGTGTTAGGGTCCTTTATGTTTTAAAAGTTAATGCAATACCGGTCCGTTAATTAATAATAGAGTATGAAACGGTATATGTTTTCTTATATAATGGACAAAAATTAAAATTGTCTGATGGCATTTTCCCCCTGGTACTGGGGATAGAACTCAGGGCCTTACATGTGCTGGGCAAGCCTCCAGCACTGAGCTGACATCCTATCCCCTAATAGGGGTATTAAAGGTGATTAAAGGTGTTGAGTATTCCCTCCTAAATAACTGCCTTGTGGTTGTCTCATTTTGAAATGAATTACAAAGTGACTTTTTAAGAAAAGGCACAAGGGAGCCAGTTAGGAAGTGCTAAGTCAGTAAAGTTGAAGGAAAATTTTGAAGTGTGGTGGTCAGGATGGACAGGGTAAGGATCTGCTTAATTTTAAGTATAAATTAATGAAAAGGAAAAACGAGTTTTAAGATACTAAAATTATATTCATC
The DNA here is from genome assembly GCF_001458135.2 of Marmota marmota marmota. Lineage (NCBI taxonomy): Eukaryota > Metazoa > Chordata > Mammalia > Rodentia > Sciuridae > Marmota > Marmota marmota. Next base: position 54,547,770 of record NW_025999977.1, read on the forward strand.
TGTCTGACAACTTTTTACTTTTTATTATCATTCTCTTGTTCTCAGTTGAAAAAATAAGCATACAATGTAGAGGAAAAAGCATTACTTCTAGACTGATTCTCAGCAACATTTGCACATCATAGGTTTTTTACCCAAGCTGATTTTTTAATTAGTGCAGACCATCTGCCAGAAAACTGCATAGACTTACCCATTTATTCATCAAATGTTTGAAGCACTCATACTGTCCACGCAGTATTAGGAATGACATCAGAAATACAAAGATCAGAATATATCCATCTTTAAAAACTGTGGCATAGCCCTGTGTGGTGGTACATATCTGGGAAGCTGAGACAGGAAAACTGCAAGTTCAAGGCCAGTTTGGGCAACTTAGTGAGACCCTGTCTCAAATTAAAAAGGGCTGGAGATGTAACTCAGTAGTAAAGTGCCTCTCGGTTCACTTCCCAGTACTGAGGGGGAGGGAAAACAGCTTATAGCATAGCAGAATAGAGACTCATAAAGAGATCTAAACAGACACTTCTAAAACAATGTGGAGAAAAGTGCTGGACACATTATGGCAGATATGATCATGAAGGGGCTACTGAATGCAGTCTAAGAAGGGAAGCAAGGCTTCATGGGGGAGGTGATAGTTGAGCCTAGACTTTAAGGTTAGGTAGGTGAGAAGGGAAAATAAGGGTACTTCTGATGACAGACTAAAAGGCTGTTAGGATTAGAGACTGTTATGAACTTTAGAGATTGTGTCTAATTTTTTTTTTAATAGGTTCGAAAAATGGGTCTTAGAAACTTGTAGGGAATTGTTAGATTTACACATTGATAAACATATATGCCTTGTGGGCATTTGAAATATTGACTTTTGTGTATGTTGGACAGCACAGAATGTTTGACAGTTCAGGATGTCATTTTTTGCTTAAATCTTTTTTTTTTCCTCCAAGTATAATTTCTTTTATTTATGGCACTTTCCCCCTTTTGTTTTGAAGCAGTTGTTAAGTATGTGTTTTAGTTAGCTTTTCGTTTCTGTGACCAAAAATCTAAAAAAAACAATTTTAAAGAAGAAAAGTTTATATGGGGGCTAATGGTTTTGGAGGTCTCAGTCCATACGTAGCCAGCTCTATACCTTGGGGAACAAGGTGAAGCAGAATATCATGGTGGAATTTTGTGGCAGACGAAAACAGCTGGGATCATGGCACCTAGGAAGCAGAGACACTTCTCTCACCAAGGACAAAGTCACGCCCCTTAACTCAATCTTATTATTAAGATTGAGTTGGTCAAGACTGACAAGTAGTTTCAGACCATGGTTTTTTTGTTTATTAGCCTTTTGTCTGCAGATGTTATGTACTGTACTACTAAATATTGATTAGGTATATATAGGATTTTTTTCTAAAATATATCTATCTATTTATTTATTTTGTGGTACTGGGAATTGAACCTAGGGGCTTACCACAAAGCTATATCCCTGGGATTTTTATTTTGAGACAGGGTCTTGCTAAATTACCAAGGCTGGCCTTGAACTTGGTAATACTCCTGCTTCAGCCTTCTGAGTTTCTAGAATTTCAGGTGTTTGCCTCCATGCCCAGCTTATAACATTTTTCTTTTTTTAAAGAGAGAGAGAGAGAGAATTTTTTAATATTTTTTAGTTTTCGGCGGACACAACATCTTTGTTTGTATGTGGTGCTGAGGATCGAACCCGGGCCATACGCATGCCAGGCGAGCGCTCTACCATTTGAGCCACATCCCCAGCCCGAGCTTATAACGTTTTTCTGAAGAGCAGTAATACATATAATAAATAGAAGCCTGACTTTTGGAGTACTCCGTAGGTCACTAAAAATGATTTCAATTGAACTGTTATGAATTGCATAATTTAGGAAAGTTATGAATCATATGAGCTTAGTCATGATGATATCTAGTTGTAAAGTTGCAGCAGGGGTGTATAAGTCTCACTTTGATTTCAAAATTGTTTTCCCTTTGAGTTACTCTTAATGAAAGAGGATGTAGTGGGTGGAAGGAAAAAATGTAGGTCACAGATGAGGGATGAACATTTGTATTTGAAACATATATTTGAAACTTGAGGTTATTGGCTTGGTGATTCTCCACATAACAGTACTTATTTCATTAACAGCACCATTTTGCTCAGTATTTTGACATGTGGCTTCCTCTTTTCGTGTTAATTTTGCTTATAAACTGCATTCTTTTGTAACCTAAACACTTAACGATCCTAACTGTTCTGAGGGAAATTAATATAACTATTTTGTGCTAGTCAAAGAGATAAACTAGGATAAAATGAAGAGTCGAGCAAAGAGCTGTGATAGGGAAACTGGAGAAATCTTTTTGACTTTCACAGAATACTAGATATGTCCTGCAAGGCCAAGTATGGTTGATTTTTTTGGATCCTTCATCAGTTTCTATTTGTTTTGGATCCTTCATCAGTTTCTATTTGTGAGAGATGTTAAGTTTATACAACTGGAACTGTTAATTTGAAGAAAGCCTGAGAAAAGTTGGTAGGGAAGAAGGGTCAGGGATAAGTTTCACTGGGGTAGGGAAGTGAAATGAAGGACTTTTCATATATTGTATCTCTTAACTTAGTTCTTAAATTAGCCATGGAGTTAGGTACCTCAATACTCCTCCCCCCCCCTTTTCTTTTCCCCCCTCTTTTTAAATTTTATTCGTACTGGGAATTGAACCCAAAAGTGCTCTACCACTGAACTACATTCCCATCCCTTTTTATTTTTTATTTTGAGCTAAGAGTCTCATTGAGTTGCCAAGGCTGTCCTTAAACTTGGTATACTCTTGCCTTAGCCTCCCAAGCCACCGTGGTTACAAGTGAGTGCCACTATGCCCAGTGGTCAAAAGCTCTTGGTGGGGATTAATTACTGGAGGCTGATGAAACTCCATCCTCCTTTATTGGTAAAAACCCGTAAAATTACATGTTTAGCTCCTAGATTCTGGGGTTCCTGACCTACTAGAGAGCACTTCTCTCCTTATCCCTTAGATTCAGGGAGGGATTCATCCTTGCTTAGGGTTTTACAACCTGTTCAGGCAGCTTCTCTCCTCCTCTGTATTTTTGAGAGTGCTAAAGAGCTGGTCTTGTGTCTTCTGCACTGATACTGTAAATACTTCATAGCAGTCCTTTTCCACTTCTGACATCAAGAATAGAAGCATGATACTGATGGTGTTATTTGGGGGTACTTTTTGTATTTCATACAGTAGAGCAGTTAGAGAGTAAGCAGAGTACTACTGTAGGGGTTCTTCATTACACTTGGAGATTGTATTCTAGGAAAATGCAGTTTGCTGCAAAAAAAGAAAACATTAAGGTCCACAAACATTTCCTTCTATGACAATTTATTTACATTGCTCTCAAATACATGGTACAATTATCTATGTGTATGTGTACAGCTATATATATATATGTGTGTGTGTGTGTATATATATATATATATATATATATATATATACATACACACGCACACACATTTTTATGCTTATATTTATATAAGCAAAATTTATACCCTTTTGAGGTTTAAATATTAGTTTTAACTTAATATCAACTTTTTAGTTCATAGTATGATGACCTAAAGTATAGCCTACTTTCTTTCTTTGAACTTATCCCAAATACAGAACAACTCAGGTGTAAGAAAAGGATGGAGTTGAAAGTTTATCAAATCTCTTGTAGGCTATTTCACATGTATATTCATAGGGGGTTTATCATAGGCCTAAAACTCCTGACTTGTCTTTATTCTTCTTTTAGAACATTTAGAAGGAGCAAAGTATTAGCTGTTTTTTTACTGGTGATATCAGTGTTGAGAATCATACTATAGCATAGTTTTGCTTTCTTCCCACTTAAAATCACTGTATGGCTTATCAAGTAACACATTTGCAAACGTATGATGACTTAATACAAAAGAAGTCCTGTGTAAGTGGGCAGTGTAATTGAGAATTGTATATAAGAAACAAGACAGACTATGTCATTCTAGAGTTTTTCATCATCCAGTCCCTCCCACCCCCTCCTCCCATGAATTATGCTATATCTACCTAGGTATCCAGGCCAGAAACCTAGTAGTCTTTTGGTGATTTCCGCCTGGTTTGCTCAGCATCTTACCCACTGATTTCCCAGATTTCAGTTTTCTTCCTCTTTGACACATTTTCCACACTGGGGTTATAATGATATTTCTAAGTAACAGCTGTTGTCCTTGTCCAGAGTCCAAAATCCTGCATTTTGTCCCATGGTCCTTTAACCTGACTTCTGTCTGCCTCTCAAGCCTCACACCTCCTCCTCATCATCTTTTTTTCTTTTTCGATACTGGGGATAGAACCTACAAGCATTCTACCACTGAGCTGCATCCCCAGCTCTTCTTTATTGATTTTATTTTGAGACAGGGTCTGGCTGAATTGCCAGTGCTGGCCTTGAATTTGGGATCCTTCTGTCTCAGCTTCTTGGGTTGCTGGGATTACAGGAATGTATCATTGAGCCCAGTCACTTCATCTTTTCTTTCTGTGCTGTTGTGCACCACAGCTTCATTGAGTTGCTCTCACTTCTTTAAGTCATAGATTATCTGTTTCCTGAGGACTGCAGCATGTTATGCTATCTACTTAGAAACTCTTCCTTCTTTCCCTTTTCTTGATGGCAACCTTATCCTTTTGATTTTAATACTGCTTCCCTAGGAAAGCATCCTTGGCTCACCAGGCAGGAACCCTGCCCCTGTTGTGTCCTATAACTTCCTATAACTGCTCTCTCGGCAAATGACACACTTTATTATAATTTTGTTTGATCTCTTCCCCCAGTATGAACTACTGGAAATATATTTTTCTGTTATATTGGTAGTGCCTGAAAGATAGGAGGTTTTTAATAAGTATTTGTTAAATAAATGCATAAATGGAATCTGTTGGAAAAGAGAAAAAAAGTGTAGAATATGGGTTTAGAAAAAAAGAAGTGAAGGTGGGGTGATAAAAGATACAAAAACAGTAAGGAAGGGTGCGGTATCTCTAAGCACCATTAGGCAGGAAGGTAAGTGGGGGCAACTATAAACTGTAGCTCTTGACAGAGAAAGGGAGGAGTAGATAGGGGACACCTTAAATAATAAAATTCTATTTTATATATATATATATATATATATATATATATATATATATATATATAATTAATTTAATTAATTTTGAATTAAATTGTGTCTTTTATTTTCTAATTTGTGTTTGTAGTTGGCTGAAATGAGAAAAATCTCAGTTATTTAGGGTGATGGCTGGATCAACTTATAGAAAGTTGAGATAGCTGCTCTCATTTTAAAGAGTAATCAGCAGAATTACTGATAATTACAATTAAAATTGTAGAATTTTAAAGAGTCCATGACCAGATGCTGAGCAAAGAAAGATCATTTTGGTAACATAGTTTTTAGGACTAACTGTAATAAACTTTATTGTAAGTAGAATGATGGTTTATACTCATTTATTAAGAGATTTAAATGTAGAAAGGAGAATCTTTTGGGAAGGAAGTGTTTGAATTCTGTTGAAAAAGCTCTAGAAAATTACGATTACCAGTGGTTACAGTTTTGAAAGTGAAGTGCAGTTGAATATTGAGTATCCAGAGCATCCAGTGCCCCCACCCTTCCATGAATTATACTATATCTACCTAGGTACCCAGACCAGAAACCTGGGAATCTTTTGGTGATCTCCATTTGGTTTGCTCAGCGTCTTACTGATTTCCCAGATTCCGATTTTCTTCCGCTCTGGCACATTTTCCACACTTCTCACTTGCTAGTGAGAAGACAATTTCAAGAGCAGTAAATAGCTCTAATTTGGCTCCAAAGAGAGATCTGTTTTTACTAGGTGGTTTGTGATGGCTCCAGGACATCCAATTTGGATTATCTACTCATTAAAAGAGAATAAATTGCAATGCAAACATACTTGTTAAGTATTTTAAAGTATGTTAGGAAGCTACATTTAAAAAGTGCTTATTATAGAAAATACACTCAAATACTGGTGATGTTACTCTCTTGTCATTTTTTAAGGCCTGTTTTTATAATAATTAAGATCATGCAATATGAACAGTGTATTTTAAAATCTCCCTTTGTTTCATTAACATAGCATAAGTATTTTTCTTTTTTGGTATTAGGGATTGAACCTAGGGGCCCTTCACTACTGAGCCATATTCCCAGCACCCCCCCTTTAAAATTTTTTTTTTTTTTAGTTGTTGATAGACCTTATTTTATATGTTTATATGCGGTGCTGAGAATCCAACCCAGTGCCTCACATGCCAGGCAAGTGCGCTACTGCTGAGCCACAACCTTGCCCCCAGCTCTTTTTAATTTTTTATTTTTCAGACCTTAAAAAGTTGTAGTAGCCAGGTATGGTGGCGCACGCCTGTAATCCCAGCTGCTTGTGAGGCTGAGGCAGGAGGATCAGGAGTTCAAAGCCAGCCTTAGCAACTCAGGGAGGCCCTAAGCAACTTAATGAGACCCTGTCTCTAAAAATATAAGAAGGGCTGGGGATGTGGCTCAGTTGTTAAGTGGTCCTGCGTTCCATCCCTGATTAAAAAAAAAAAAGTGTAGTGTACAGCATTTTAAATGGTTGCAGATTTTTCCCTGTCATTTGGACGTTCTAGAACTTATCCAGCTGTTTCCAGTTATTAATTTACTTTGATTCTTTTGTTATAAAAATTAATGTTGGGGCTGGGGTGGTGGCTCAGCGGTAGAGCGCTCGCTTAGCTGTTGGAAGCCCTGGGTTCAATCCTCAGCACCACATTAAAAAAAAAAGTAAATAAAATAAAGGTATTGTATCCAACTACAACTAAAAAATAAGTATTTAAAAAAATAATGTAAAGAGGAGTAGTGAATATCCTTGTGCTTAAAGGTTTTTTTTTTTTCCTTCAATTTGACCTGTTCCTTACTTTAACTTAGTTAAATGGTTTTCTTTTTCTTTTAATAAGAGAGTTCTTCTATTGTGATGCAGCCACATCAATGTTTATAGCAGCTCAGTTCACAATGACTGGACTAGGGTATCAACCTAGGTGTCCCTCAATAGATGAATGGATAAAGAAAACGTGGTATATATACTCGATGGAATATTACTCAGCTTCAAAGAAAAGTGAAATTATGACATTTGCCAGTAAATGGTTGGAGTTGGAGAATATCATGCTAAGCAAAATAAGCCAATCCCACAAAAGCAAAGGCCAAATGTTTTCTCTAATATGCAGATGCTAATTCACAATAAGGCGAAAGCACTAGGGAAGAATAATGTCACCTTAAATTAGGTAGAAAGTGATGGGAGGGTAGGGGAGGTGATGTGGGGATAGGAAAGAAGTAGAATGAAACAGAAACTATTACTGTATTGTATATATGTGACTACATGACCAATATGATTCTGCAACATGTACACTCAGAAAAATGAGAAATTATATCCCATCTATGTATGATATATCAAAGTGCATAAATGCATTCTACTGTCATGTATAACTAATTAAAACAAGTAGAAAATTTTTTATAAAAGAGTTCTTACTGTGTTATTCAGGCTGGCCTCAAAGTTCTGGATTCAAATGATCTTTCTGCCTCAGCCTCCCAAGTAGCTGGAGCTACAGGCAGGTGTCAACATGCCTTGCTTATATGATGATTTTCAGACTTGAATTCATGAAAATCCCCTAGGAGGTTTGTTAAACAGATTTCTGGACTCCATCCTGAGAATTTCTGACTGAGAGATCTAAGGGCAGGCTTGAAAATTTGCATTTCTAACACATTCCTAGATGATGCATACACTTTGAAAACCATTGACCCATGTTATTAACAATGAAACTATAATACTGAAGTTAAGTTTCTAAATCAGTAGGAGTGATTATGATCTTGAATGAAACTAAGTTCATGTACCAACCTGTGTCAGGGAAGTTGAAGGGCTGAAGGAGTGTATCAGCATCTAGCACTGAGAATTGGTGCAGTTGGTTGACATGAGTGTGGATAGATGTAAGGTTCTGTGCTGGGTGTTGTGAGTTAAATATTCTGTGATGGATAAAACAAAAAGCTCCTTTTTGGCTATTTTATACTCTGGTAGTGAGATAAGTATGTCATAACCATAAAGTACCAGAAGAAAGGTATAAACAAAGGACTTTAGAATTCAGAGAGAGGGGGCTAGGGGTGTGGCTCAGTGGTTGAGTGCTTGTCGTGCTGGTTTCAATCCCCAATACTACAAAAACAAACAAATAAGTAAGAAGGAGGGGAGATCATGTTTTGTTGACATGTGTTAAAGTAGGATACTGAAAAGTACAAAGTTCTAGGAGAACTTGCTGATTTTAGAGGAGTTTCAGAAATATCATATCAATAAAACTTGAGAATTTCAGCCAGTCAGGCCAATGTTCAAAACCCAGTTCTATGTCAGATTAGCTTTATGAAATTAGATAAATCACTTATTCTGCATCTGTTTCTCATCTGTAAAATGTGGATAATCTCTCAGGGATGTTTGTGGAGATACTATATTAAAAAACCCAGTATGGTGCATTATAGGGAACACTTAGAAACTGGTGGATAAAGCTAGGTGCAGTGGCACACACCTGTAATCCCAGAATCTTGGGAAGCTGAAGCAAGAGGATCATGAGTTCAAAGACAGCCTCAGCAGCTCAGTGAGGCCTTAAGCAACTCATTGAGACCCTGTCTCTAAATAAATACCAGATAGGGGGATGTAGCTCAGTGGTAGAGTGCCTCTGGGTTCAATCCCCAGTCAAAAACAAAAACAAAACAAACAAACAAAAAAACCAAAAACATATTGATGAATAAATGGTAAGCTGTTGAAGATTTTCTGTTGGTGCCACTGAGCATTATGACTAGCAGGGTCACCAGGCACAGTGGTACCCATCTGTAATCCCAGCAATTTGGGAGGCCAAGCAGGAGGCTTACAGGTCTAAGACCAGCCCCAGCAATTTAGTGAGAATCTATGTCAAAAAAATTTTTAAAAGGATGGGGATGTAGTTTCAGTTGTAAAGTACCCTTGGGTTTAATCTCCTATACTAAGAAAAAAATATTAGCAAGGTCGAATCACCAACAGTTATCCATTGGTAGAAAAGTGATTAATCCCTTTTGAAACAGCTTTCCTCTAGATTAAATTTAAAAGGAAAATTTGTTAAAAAGAAGATGGTTGGTCTCAGCTAGTTGTGGTGGTGCATGCTGGTAATCCCAGCAATTTGGGAAGCTGAGTCAGGAGGATCTCAAGTTGGAGACCAGCCTCAGCAATTTAGTGAGACCCTGTCTCAAAAATAAAAAGGACTAGAAATATAGTTCAGTTTAAAGTGCCCTTGAGTGCAGTCTCTAGTACCAAACCAACTAAACAAACAAACAAACAAAAACCCGAAGGGTGGTATCTAGAAAGTGTGTAAATTGCTGCTACTTTATTTATTCTAATTTTAAGTTAGAAGCTTGGATAAACTTTTATTAAAGTAAAAGGTAGCAGTGGGCCTGCCCTTAGCCTTCTTCAGGTTTGTATAGTGTACAGTGGCAAAGCACTATTCTGCCTTTGACCACTCTGGTAGGAAAACTGGCCTTACCACTCCTCCTCTCTTTTATCTTGCTTTTGTGTCCACAACATTGACGTATTTTTTGCGTGCATTGTCTATCTAGGTCTCCCACCTTAAAATGAGCTGTTAGGCAAGGACACCTCTGTTAATGCTGTGTTTCAGCTTTTGGACTTAGTGTCTGGCTCATAGCAGGGGATGACTGACTGATGAATGAATACTGATTGAGGATATTTAGGTGAAGGAGAAAATTATTGGGTTGATTCTGTTTTTGATTTTTTAACTTTTTATTGACATAAAATAATTGGACGTGTTTATGAGGATGATTCCGTCTTTTAAAACTTAATAAAAAAATTTTTTGTGTGTGATATTAGAGATTGACCCTAGGCCTTGTGTGTGCATGGTGGCCAAGTGTGCTGCCACTGAGCTACAACTCCAGCCCCCAAATTAGTATCTTAACATGCAGTTTATATTAAGAATGCCCTAATTGTCTCAAATGTCTTTCCACAAAAATCCAAAAAGATTGACATATTATGATTGCTTGCTGTGTTCTTAAATCTATTATGTCTCCACCCCTCCCTTCCTTCCAAAGCCATTTATTTTCTGAAGAATTTGGGGTCATTTGTTCTTGAATTCTGCATCCTGAGTGTGGCTGATTGCTTCCTTCAGTTATTATTTAACTTGGCAGCATCTAAAACCTCTATGTCTTAAGAACTAGAATTTAGATCTTCATCATATTTAGTTTAGATTTCTTATAGTACTCCAGGGGTTAGGGATGTAGCGCAGTGGTAGAGCTCTTGCCCAGCATGTGGAGGCATGGGGTAGAGGGGGTGGGGGAGAGATACCCTATTGGTTGTGAAGTACATTTAGGTGCTTTGTAATTATTGCATCAGAAAGAGCTTATTGTTTGGCACTCTCATTTTAGTGATAATACAGCTGATGAGTAGGTTCAGGTGCTAATCACCTTTTTTACCTTTTTTTCAGAGAAGCTTGATTCTTTGCTCTCAGACTACGATATCCTCTCTCTTGCCAATATCCAGCAGCACTCCATAAGGAAAAGGGATCTACAAGCCTCAACACATTTGGAAACATTACTAACTTTTTCAGCTTTGAAAAGGTAATTTGAATTATTTATAAAATAATATTGGGTCAGTGAGGGGCTTGGTTTGGCAAAAGCAGAAATCTTAGGAAAAATCACATCATAAAGATTTGTAATTGATATAATTATAGTCTGTCATACATGATTCCTATTCTGAAATTCATACTGATGAGTGTTTTCTTAAAAAGTGAGTGATGTAAAGGTATTAATTATGGTGAAATGTTTATGAGATTCTAAGAAGGAATTTTAATTTTTTATTGTTTTTATTGGGGTTATTTTGTGGGGGTACCAGGGATTATACCAGGGGCACTTAACTACTGAGCTACATCCTCAGTCCCTTTTATTTTTTATTTTGAGGCAGGGTCTCACTTAGTTGTGTAGGGCCTTGCTAAGTTACTGAGGCTGCTTTGAACTTGTGATCTTCCTGCCTCAGCCTCCTGAGCTGCTGGGATTAGAAGTGTGTGCCACCCCGCCCAGCTAGGGATTTTTACAAATTGAATGCTTATAATACTTTACATTTTCAGTATAACCAACCAGGTACTAAATATTATCTTTACTTTATGTGTGAGGACATGAGATAGAGAAAAATGTTTTGTTTAGGACCCACACATAGACCCCACACATAGTGGTGGACTGGGTCTAAAATTGAGCTCCTCTTATTTCAACCATAAATTGATTGATGTGCTTGATTTGGGTAGTAATTTTAATCCATGCTGTTTTGCAGATTTATTTATTTATTTTTTAAATGAGCGTTTTTAAAAAATGAGGTAACTGTTTTATTGTCATAGCTTTATTTTATTCATTTATTTTTTATGTGGTGCTGAGGATTGAACCCAGGGCCTCCCATGTGCTAGGCAAGCCCTCTACCACTGAGCCACAACCCCAGCCCATGTTTTGCAGATATAAACCAGTTCAGTAATTGCAGACCTCATTCTAGAGTCTGTAAAGAAACTTTTTATCCAGTATTAAAAAATAAACACTAGGAGAATGTAACTGGCCTGAATTATTGTTTGTTTATAGGATAGACTTGTATCCCATTTTTTTTTAATTTTAATTTTTAAAAAAATTTTACAGTAGGATGCATTTTGACATATTGCACACAAATGGAGCACAACTTCTCATTTCTCTGGCTGTACATGGTACAGAGTCACTCCAGTAGTATAATTATGCATGTATATAGGGTAATAATGTCTATCTTATTCTATTGTCTTTTCCATCCCCACAACCCCACATCTTCCTTACTCCAAAGTTCCTTTATTCTTTCCTATCCCCCCCGTTCCACTTATTTATTTATTTACAGCCTCCACTTATGAGAGAAAACATTTGGCTTTTGGTTTTTGGGGATTAGCTTATTTCACTTAGGAAGATATTCTCTAATTATATCCATTTGCCTGTAATTTTCATTCTTTAAGGCTGAGTAATATTCCATTGTGTATAAGTAACACATTTTCTTTATCCATTCATCTGTTGAAGGAATCTAGGAAAAGTAATATGTGTGCCTGCTTAGGGGCTGGGTATGGTAGTGTTTGTCTGAAATTCCAGTAGCTTGGGAGTCTGAGACAGGAAGATCACAAGTTCAAGGTCAGCCTCAGCAACTTAGTGAAACTCTGACTCAAAATAAAAAGGGCTGGGGATATGGAGCTCAGTGGTATATATTCCCTGGGTTAAGTCCCCAGTACCAAAAAACAAACAACTACATACAGGCTGGGATGTATTTCATTGGTGGAACATTTGCCTAGCATGTGAGAGGCCTGGTTTCTATCCCCGGTACTCCAAAATATAAAAATACTAGAGAGATTTTAATGTTTTTCAGTTTTTTTTAATTATATTCACATTTTCATGACTATACATCCTGTGTAAACTTCTAAAAATTTTTATTGTATGTTTTTTGGCGCATGAATCTTTTGTGCACATGTTATGTGTAGGTATAGCTGGCCTTCCGTATCTGAATTCTGTGTGCATGGATTAAACCAACTATTGATCAAAACTCTTAGAAAGAAATTTTGTTTATATTGAGTATATACAGATTTTCCTGTCATTATTCCCTAACAATATAGTATTGTATTTATTTGTTTTATGTATTAATTTTTTTGTAGTGTTGGAGGTCAAACCCAGGGCCTTGCTTATATTAGGCAAGTTTTTTTTTTTTCTTGTTTCAGTGCTGTATTTTATGCTTTCTCTGAAATAGTAGCTTAGATTGCTAATGCTGCTGCAGAATCAAAATTAAAATTCAGATCTATTGATTCTCAGTTATCATTCAGGGATTTTGATGGTTATATTGTCTTTCCTTATTCACACATGTGATTACTTCTGAACCCTGGGGCCTAGTGTTCAGATCCATCTTACCCATTAAGTCTTATCAGTCTCTGGTCTGTGGTTTCTGGTGCATTATTCTTTAAAAGTTCTGTAAGAGTCTGAGATTAGAGACAGATGGCAAACTTGGGTAGAGTTTGAAAAGGCATAGTTAGGATCAGTAATAAGAAGAGTAAAAGACTTAGTGGTGGTTTATATAATCCTTCAAGTCTTTTTATATATGAAACATGAAGGTAGAAAATGATTATCATTATTAATACAAATTCCTGAAAAGTGGTGGATAATTAAAGCACAAACTACAAAGTATCATAACAACAACAACAGCAACAATCAAATGTTTTGTTCTAATAGATTACAAAAAAAAAAAATTCAGACTTATCTATTTCTCATACAACATTAATCCTGAGATTAACTAAAAAATTTAGAGAAAAGTGAATGCATAAAAATGTACATTCCTAGAATAAAACCTACTGACAATGCTCAATCAAGCAACACATAGCATTTCCCAATAGCCAATAGCTACTTTTTTTTTTTTAAAACCACTGAGCTACATCCCCACCCTTTTAAAATTTTTTTTTTAATATTTATTTTTTAGTTTTCAGTGGACACAACATCTTTGTTTGTATGTGGTGCTGAGGATCGAACCCGGGGCCGCACACATGCCAGGCAAGTGCGCCACCGCTTGAGCCACATCCCCAGCCCATAAATTTAATTTTTTAAGAGTCTTGCTACATTGCTCAGACTGGCCTCAATCTTGTGATCCTCTTGCCTCAGCCTCAGGGATTACAGACATGCACCACCATGTCCAGTTCATTTGTTCTGTTTTTCTGTGAACTGTACAACTATTTGTATAAAATTTACATGTGTTAGGTATTATAAGTAATCTAGAGATGATTTAAAGCATAGGAGAGGTTATATGCCATTTTATATTTGGGACTCAAACATCCACAGATTTTGGTATCTGAAGAGCCTCCTGGAAATATTCCCTCAAATACTGGAATACTGAAGGTGATACAGACAATATAGATACACATTATTATAAACAGTCACATAATTTCGAGTGCATAGAATTTAGCAACTCTTGACTAGTACTCAACAAGTGGATATTGTTTAATCAAATTGATTTTTTTTTTTTTTTTTGCTATAACAAACAGTGCTTTAATGAATAGCTTTGTAGATATACCTCTTCTGGTGTTGTTTTTTGGGTGGTTGCTAAGAGCCAAGTATATGATGCATGGCATTTTTGGTCGAAAGGTGACGCCAGCTAGCCATTGAGATGATATGATTATGTTAAGATTTGCATTCATATGGATATTGGACTCCTGCTGTTCACCTAGGCCGGCTACGGGACTCCTGGAGAGTTCCCATTGGTTGGGGAAGTACAGTAGGAGGGAGTTCCGGGGGAGGAGCTCTCTCTGTGGGTCCGGGAGGAGGCCGCGTGGGTGGAAAAAATCTTCCCGGGCGGTACCGGACATTGGCGGCAGTTTCAAAAAATAAACTTTGTTCCTGCTTGAGTGGCTCCTGATTTTGTGCCCAGCCAGACTGCGGCAGGTGGTGGGATAGGGATTGAACCCAGAAGCTCTTTACCACTAAGTCACTTCCTTAACCTTTTTTTTTTTTGTTTTCCCTAGCCCTTTTTAAAAATTTTAAATTTTGATTGAGTCAGGGTCTCCCCAATTGCTTAGAGTCCTGCTTAGTTGCTGAGACTGCCCTTGAACTTGCAGTCTTCCTGCCTCAGCCTCCTAGTTGCTGGGATTACTTGCGTGTGCCACCATGCCCAGCTCTTTTGGGTGTGTGTGTGTGTGTGTGTGTTTTATTTATTTATTTATGTGTAGATGGACACAACACAATGCCTTTATTTTTTTAATGTGGTGCTGAGGATTGAACCCGGGTCCTGTGCTAGGCGAGCGCGCTTCCGCTTGAGCTACATCCCAGCCCCTGGGTGTGTTTTTTAAAAATATTTTTTCAGTTGCATATGGACACAATGCCTTTATTTATTTATTTTTATGTGGTGTTGAGGATCGAACCCAGTGCCTCACATGGACAAGGCAGGCGCTCTGCCACTGAGCCACAATCCCAGCCCTCTTTTGGGTGCTTTTAAAGGTTACATTTATAGGATAATTATTCAGTCAAGGATGTGAATGTTTTATTTATTTATTTATTTACTTATTTATTTTTTGTGGTGCTGGGAATTGAACCCAGGGCCTTATGCATGCAAGACAAGCACTCTATCAACTGAGCTATATATCCCCAGCCCAGGGGAAGGTATTCTGTAGTTTTGATTTTCATTTTATGTGAAAATGAGCACCTTTTCATTTATTTTATTTTTTCAGTCAGTTGACTTTTCACATTCTGGGACCATTTTTCTATTGGATTGTCTTTTTGACTACTAAATTGTAGTAGTGTTTAGAACATTAAAGAAATTGGTCCATTACTGTACATTACTGATTATTTTAGGCAATTACAGGCATGTGCAACCATGCCTGGCTGTTATTCCTTTTTTGAAGACACAAAAAGAAAAATAAATAAAAGGCGCACAGATGTTAGATAATGTGCCTAAAATCTCTCAGCTAGTAAATGGTTGATACAGGATTTGAGCACAGGCCTAATTCCAAAGTTTGTGTTGTGTCTGTTGTACTGATGAGAGTTGTTGAAATGGATATGATAAACTGCAAGGAAGGAGTAAGAGCAAGGGGAAAGGAAAGAAAGCAGAACTCAAAATTAAGCTTTCTGGGTTTCTGTTAAAGCTTGATTTGGGGTGGCCTGTAAAATCCTTGCCAAGGGGCAAATATTTGTATGTCTTGTGTATTTCTCTTCCATGTCTCATAGACGACATTGGTTCATTAAGAAAATGTTGGGCTGGGGATGTAGCTCAGTGGTAGAGTGCTTGCTTAGCATGTGTGGGGCTCTGAGTTCAAACTCCAGCACCACAAGGGAAAAAAAGAAAAAGAAAATGTTAAATAATATGGGCAAGTTTGTAATTTATTTTTCATAGTTTTGATCTTAAATGTTTAATGGAGGGCTGGGGATGTAGCTCCGTTGGTAGAATGCTTGCCTTGCACAAGGCTCTGGGTTCAATCCCCACACCACAAAAATAAATAAATAAATAAACAAACTAATAAATGTTTAATGGGAAATATGTCTGCTGATTTATGAGAATTTCATGCCAGGTGCTTTAAAACAGGTTATTTAACCTTCAGACCAGTCATTTAGTCAATGTTTTTGCCATTTGCATAGATGAATGCTAGGTTCGTAGATTAAAGCCAAAGGCAAAGAGTGAGTAAGTGGAGGAGATAGGATTTGAGCCAGGGTTTTCAGAATCAAATCCCAATAGCCTTCCTTTTCTACTACATTGTGTTATTAGAGCTTAAAAAAAAAAAAAAAAAAAAAAAAGTTGACATGAAGAGTGCATATTATGACTGACCTCACCTTTGTGAATACACTTATTGTGTTGAACCACAACACAAGGAAAAGACCACCGACTCTACTTTTAAACCAAATTAAAGCAAGCTTATATTGTGTACACAAAGAAAACTGGCCAGCAAGTGTCTCACCCGAAAGCTGGGCCAGAGAACAGCCCAGCTCTCAGGGAAGAAAATGTTTTTATAGCACAAAAAGTTACAAAGAGGAGTGTCTTGGGAACTTAGAGCTAACAGGGTTCTGGCAAACGAGGGCAGATGGCAGACTAATGACCTACATGACTTGATGTTTCAAGGTAGGGAGTAAATTCAGATCTTGACATCAGAATTTATGAGGCACCGCTGAGGTTTCAGAGAGGGTTGTTATCTGGTCAAGGAGAGCCAGGCATGGGTGCATTCAAGGCCCGGGCAGGGAATCCAAACAAGTTTGGAAATCGCAGTAATTTATAGTAAACACAAATGAACTTTTCATGACTTTGTGATGTGATGGCTTACAATCTTAAGGTGGGATTAACTGAGTTCATCAGTTACTTAGTGGTAATGGTAAATAAGTAGATTGTTTTAAAATAATAATGGAAGGGGAAAAAATAAGCCAAGATTACACAAAGGTTGGAAAGCACAGAATGCTGAGAAGACTGAATTAATTAATTTTATGAAAAAAAGGAAAATGTTTAAAATTTGTATTTCCTCTTTGGTGTACATCGAGAAATACTTATCTAGGGCTAGGGATATAGCTCAGTTGGTACAGTGCTTGTCTTGCATACATAAGGCCCTGGGTTCGATCCCCAGCTCCAAAAGAAAGAAAGAAATGAAGGAAGGAAGGAAGGAAGGAAGGGAGGGAGGGAGGGAGGGAGGGAGAAAGGGAGAAAGACTTATCTAACTTAACAAAAAAGTTGCAAATGTTTTTTTTTTTTTATAATGTTATCAGATTTTTTTTTTTTAAAAAGCTAGATGTTTTTCCTAAAGGTGAAATATCTCGAATTTTTTGAGGAGGGTAGGACTGAAAGAAATTAAAGTAAGGGCTGGGCGTGGTGGCGCATGCCTGTAATCCCAGTGGCTCCAGAGGCTGACCTGAGGATCGTGAGTTCAGAGCAAGCCTCAGCAAAAGTGAGATGCTAAGCAACTCAGACCTTGTCTCTAAATAAAATAGAAAATAGGGCTGGGGATGTGGCTCAGAAGTTGAGTGACTCTTGAGTTCAGTCTCCAGTACCCCCGTCCCCACCCCCCTCTCCTAAAAAAGTAAGATGCCTGATAAGATGGACCATTAAAAAATAGGAAAATAATGGTAATCCAGACTGGTTAGTGCCGGGTTTCTGTTCTCACGACTAAAAGGCTCAGGGGTCACTCTAGTTAAACTGGGCTAACTAGGCTGCACGAAATAACCACACAAGAGACACAAATACCTTTTTCTTTGGGGTTGCTGTGACGGCTCCTCTGACCTTAAGGGTCCTCAGAAAGAGAGAGAGCGAGAGCACATGCGAGAGCACATGTGCTGACCCCTTTTATTGAGGAGAAGCTATTCAAATGAGGCAAGGGGTCAGGTTTCAGGGGGCTGAGTCTATCTTCATGATGTCCACTGTCAGCAGGTTGACTGACACCTGGGTAGGCCACACCCAAGGGCACAGTAAGAGGAGGGGACACACACAAGGCACTTCCATGGAAGATTCTATCCTAAACAGGGCAAGGGGTTATATTACAAAGGAACAGGTGAGCATAGCTTCACCCATGGGGCTGTAGCAAGACACACCCATTTCTGTGACTGAGTGCCTCAGTACCCAGCTGGGGAATGTAACTCAGTCACCCATAAGCTTGGCCTCCCACAGGTTAGTACTAGTCTGTTATTACAGTAAATTCTGAAATCAAAAGAAAGATATGTTTGTAAGTAAATAATTTTACATAACTTTAGGAGGATAAGTTAAGGTAAATTTTGAAAGAACCTTAAAAATAATATGATTCATAGAGAGCTTTAAAGCTAAATAATAAGGATTTATAATAGGGATGCTTTGTAATAGGGTTGCTTTTGACAGTTCTCATCATAACTGAAGGTGAAAAAAATTATGACTGAGAATGTGTGGGAAGATACAGTTTTGGATAGCAGGAGAAAATGTTCTAAAGTTTTAGGAAATAATGTTCTATTTTGTTTCTTTCACTCTAACCACTAAAAACCACAAGCAAACTAAAATTACCTTGTGTGCTCAAAAGTTAAAAATATTTGTTGCCCCGGGAACTGTTCCAGTCTGGATTTCTTCCTGGCAGTTCAAAGACTCAAGCAGACCCATGGGGAAGCAACATTTCATATTTTCAACACCACAGCTGACAAAATTTGTTCCTGTGGCTGAGATAAATAGCATGCCTTTCTTTGTCTTTGGTGTTCATGAGCACACTGAAAGGGCTCTGTAAATAATAATTGAAAAAATCTTGCTCACCATCCAATTTTTTTTGTCAGAACAACAAACTGTAGAAAACAAAAAGCCCCATCTAAAGATCCGAAGGGCATATTTTAATGTCTGCATTGGAGGCTTTGTTTTTATTTTCCTAATGGTAATTTTGGGTATATAGTTTTCAAGATAAGTTCTTTTGAGGAGGAGGGACTCATGAGTGCTTTTAAATGTAGAGAGCAGCTATTTATTAATTTGCATAGCAATAAGAATTTTCCCACAGGGTACTCAGCTTGATTGCTAGAGGCAGCAGAGCACCAGGTTGTGAAATACAGCAGTTAGTCTCTAGTTTCGCTGTTCAGTAGCTGTGTAACCTTGCATTAGTTTCACAGTTTGTTGGTTAACCTCCATGCCTCAGCTGTGACTTGCGTGGAGATAACATAGAGTATATAATATTAAGTAGTTGTTCAGTTAATGATATATAATAATATTAATCTTTAGTAATAATTTTTCCAGATAAGCCAGAATTCTGCTTTGGTTATCCAAATACATGTGTTTACTTATTATCAATTTTGTAGGAAAGAGAAACTCATAAGCTCTTTGAATCTCTCCTCCAGTTAGTTTCTTTTGGTCTGCCCTGCCAAGTTTTTGCAGTTAGACCAGACAGAGTTCTTTTGTCTTTACAGGAGGTATGTTGCTCTAAATACCTTAGTTATAACTTACATAGTGTTTGTTTGTTTTTTGTTTTTTTACTGTCAACTTATCCAGAATGTTAAGAAAGTTTAGGTTTTTTTTTTTTTTTTTTAAATATGCATAGAGTGAACTCTGAATGCATTCTCTCTTTAGGCATTTTAAATTGTACTTGACATCAAGTACCGAACGCTTTTCACAAAATTTCAAAGTTGTGGTGGTGGATGGTGAAGATGAAAGCGAGTACACTATAAAATGGCAAGACTTCTTCAGTGGACATGTGGTTGGTTAGTATGGGGCTTGGATTTTGTCCTCATGTCTGGGGGGTTAGTTCTCTAAGTCTAACATAATTATATAATCTCTTCTGGTAGGTTGGTGGGGGAAGGGCTTGCTCTCATAGGAGTGCTATTCTGCTATGGTTCTGTTTGAGCTGTACTAAATTTGAAAGAAGAAACATTATAACAGGAGGAAATGAGTGTTACCTAGCATGTCATGCTAGCTGGCTGATTTGATGATTAAAATTAATTTCAAATGATACAGATTTAACCTTCTCATTTCTTTATGCAAGGACTGTAGGCTTTTCTTTTAATAATATCTTTGTTTTGTTTTTGGTGCTGGGGATCGAATCCAAGGCCTTGTGCATGCAAGGCAAGCACTCTCCCAACTGAGCTATATCCCCAGCCCCAATAATATCTTTATTTTGTTTATTTATTTTTATGTGGTGCTGAGGATCTAACCAGTGCCTCACATGTGTGAGACAAGTGCTCTGTCACGGAGCCACAACCCCAACCTAGTAGGCTTTTCTTAATGAGACTTAAATCAGGGAAACTAGGGGAACTTATAATTTATTATTATTATTATTTGATACTGGGGGTTGAAGCCAGAGGTGCTTTATCACTCTGTTACTCCACCAATTATTATTTTTTAACAATATTTTTTTAGTTGAAGGTGGATACAATACCTTTATTTTATTTTTATTTGGTACTGAGATCAAACTCAGTGCCTCACGGGTGCTAGGCAAGCGCTCTACCTTTGAGCCACAACCCCAGCCCCTCCCCCAATTATTTTTATTTTTAATTTGGAGACAGAATCTCACTGAGTTACTAAGGATATTGCTAACATGCTGAGGCTGGCCTCAAATTTGAGTTTCTCCTGTTTTAGCCTTCCGTGACCTTGGGATTATAAGTGTGTACCACCACACCCAGCCAAATATCCTACTTTTATATTTATTTGAGAAAATATATCAAACAAGCAGTTGCAGGTTTTTGTTTGTTTGTTTGTTTTGCAGTATTAAGGATTGGGCTCAGGTTTTTTTATTTTTTATTTGAGTCAGGGTTTTGATAAATTGCCCAGACTGACTTCAAACTTGAGATCTTCCTTCCCAGGCAGCTCAGGTTACAGGAGTATGCCACCACACCTGGCTACAGTTTACTTTTTGAACTTTTTTCTGCAATTAAAAAAAAAAAAACAAAAAAACGGCATAGAAATCTCCAAAGCACAGTTTAAGATCTGTATATTACAGATCATATTTTTTGCCTTCTCTTAGTTCTTTCTCACCTAAAATTAGGTAAGGTATTCTGGAAGAATATCTACAAGTTTTTTGGTATGTTTTTGGTAAATTGATAAATTTAAAATGATTATACCTCCTCAGAAGGTGAAAAATATCTAGCTTCTTTCTGGGGCCTTTGTTTTTTGTTGGCAGAATTTGTAGTAAGATGCACATTTCAATCTGATGAAGGATTTAATAAGTTTAATGAGTGGTTTATTATTTGACCTGGTTTTTAATAATAAAAAATGTTACCTTTCTTCTCAAGGTGAGCCTAACTCTAGAGTCCTAGCCCATATAGGAGACGATGATGTCATAATAAGAATCAACACAGATGGGGCAGAATATAACATAGAGGTAAGTCTACATGTGATCTTTTTGTAGTAGCTTATATCTCTGTTAGTTGTTTTAAGATGGCAAAGGTTAAAATTAATTATTTCTTTTCTCCTTATATTTAAAGAGGTTTTTTTTTGCTTTTCACAAGGAAGAAAATAGATGACTTTCAAAGTAAGGATGAAGCAGGGTGCTGTTATACACACCTGTAATTCCAGCAGGGAGGAGGCTGAGGCAGGAGGATGCACTTTTGAGGCCTAACAACTAAGGGAGGCTGCAAGCAACTTAATAAGATCCTGTCTCAAAATAAAAAATAAAAGGGTCTGGGGCTGGGGATGTGACTTAGTGGTAAAGTGCCTCTGGGTTTAATCCCCAGTACCAAAAAAGAAAAACAAGGATGATACTTTTTATATGTCTAGGAAGCTGTCATCAGATTCACCTTGTATTTCTAAAGTACCACAATTGATAGAGGAACATGTGGGATGGATATAGGAAGAGAAAACATTCCTTCTCTCATGCATTTAAAATTTTTCTCTAATAATCCTACTCCAGATATAAACATTCTCAAAGACAAAGGTGAAGTCTTATTTATCCACATGTTAGATCGGTAAAAGGTTATAGTTCATAGTCTGGTAAGTCTGTAGAGAAATTCAGTCTCCGGCCACTCTTCCACTGAAGCACTAGGTCGAAATCAGGACTGTGGTTACCATGTTTGTGTCAGGCATGTATCTACTTGTCAGATACCAGTCTAGAAAACAGAACATGCCATTTATTTGTGAGTTGAAGTTGATTCCATGTTTTTTGGAAAACAGTAATGCTTTGGGTAGTCCAAATCATCACCAAAACAGATCATCTGTGGGAGAACTAAAAAGTTGGTGTAAATGAAATTTTCAGGTGTATTTGCTGGTAGGGTTAAGCCAGGATGCTGGTGCTAAAAATTTTATATTTTAAAAATACATTCAAACCATGTGGCCATTAGTCTTTTGTCACCCATCAGTAAGTATGAAAAAAGAAATATATAATCTTGCAGTATGTTGTAGACTATTAATGTTTAGGCTGTTGTCTTAGTCCCTTACTGCTGCTATAACAGAATGTCTGGGACTGGGTAATTTATCAAGAATAGAGGTTTTTGTTTTTGGTGGATTCTAGGGATTGAACCTAGGGATACTTAACCACTGATCCACATGCCTAACCCCTTTTTTACTTTTTATTTTGAGATAGGTCCTGGCTAAATTGCTGAGGCTGGCCTTGAACTTTCAGTCCTCCTGCCTCAGTCTCCCAAGTTGCTAGGGTTACTGGCGTTACTCATGGTTCTGAAAACTGGGAAATTCAAGAGTATGGTGCTGCCATTTCCTTGGCCTTGTAGCCTTCTTGCTTAGAACAATATTCTCAGGGTTCATCTATGTTGAAGCATGTATTAGTACTTCCATTTCTTTTTATTGTTGAATTATGTTCCATTGTTTGGATATAACATATTTATTCATTCATCAGTTGATGGACGATTAAGGTGTTTCCACTTCTTGGCTATTATTAACAGAGCTACAGTGAACATTCATGAGCAAGTTTTCATGTGGGTATATGTTTTCATTTCTTAAATAAATTCTAGGAGTAGGATTGTTAGATCATATGGTAACTAAAGTTCACATTTTTGTCAACATTTATGAGGATTCACATTTTTGTCAACATTTATGAGGGTTCTGATTTCTCTACATCCTTACCAGAATTTGTCTTTAATTATAGCTATCCTAAAGGATATGAAGTGGTATCTCATTGATTCATATTTCCCTGATGGAGAAACAAGTTTGTTTTGTTTCTGCATTGCTAGAGATCAAACCCAGGGCCTTGTGCATGCTGGGCAAACACTATACCAGTGAGCTACATCCCCAGCCTAAAATTTTAAATTCTTTTTTATGCATTCCCCACAAGCTGCCTATTTCTATTGAGACCGTTGTCTTTACAGGTAACTATTTTGTAAACACAGGAACATCCTTTTGACTTGGGAAACCTTTGGAACCCGTGAGTTTGATTTACTGGAAATGCAGATTTTTATAAAGTAACTTTCCTGAAACTAATAAATTTCAGGCATATTGTTGCAAGTTTTTAGTCATCTCTCTTTAAAAATCTTTTTATTTCCTTTTTTATTCATAAAATCTAGTATGGGGGCTGGAGAGTTGTGGCTCAGTGGTGGAGTACTTGCCTAGCACGGGTGAGGCACTGGGTTTGATTCTCAGCACCACATAAAAATAAGTGAATAAAATAAAGGTCCATCAACATTTAAAACAAATATTTTAAAAAATTAGTATGACAGACATATCAAATATCTGAATGTTAAAGGAAACTAAAATGGAAATTCCACATTCATAGAAATCTTGTCTGACTTATTGCAAAATTAGTATGCCTTCTAACAGTGCCAGTATACAGTTGGCATTACATAGAAATTTTTGAATGAATTAATGGAAAAGTACAGGCATATTTTTTTTCTGGATCCTCTAAAAGATTTTGTAACTTTTACAAATTAATGCTTTTCCCCCATGTACAGATAAAATAATGAGGGATATGAATTTATTAGCATAGAAATCCATGTGATAAAAATAGAAATGATTTATTTTGGGTAAAATGTCCAGTCAGTTTACTTAATGTTATCTAAGAACAAGCAAAGAATATTGTAAGAGGGCTGGGATTGTGGCTCAGTGGCAGAGCGCTTGCCTAGCATGTGTGAGGCCCTGGGTTCCATCCTCAGCACAACATAAAAATAAATAAAAAATAAAGGTATTGTGTCCATCTACAACTAAAAAAAAATATTTAAAAAATAGAACATTGTAAGAATTTAATATTTAGGAGTTTTAATTTTTTCCATCTTGACATGTATACTTTGTGTTTTAGCCACTTTGGAGATTTGTTAATGATACTGAGGACAAAAGAATGTTAGTTTATAAGTCAGAAGATATCAAGAATGTTTCACGTTTACAGTCTCCAAAAGTATGTGGTTATTTAAAAGTGGATGATGAAGAGTTGCTTCCAAAAGGACTGGTAGACAGAGAGCCACCTGAAGGTAAGATTAAAAATATATTTTGAGCTGAGTGTGGGGACATATGCCCATATTCTCAGCTGCCTTAAGCTAGTTTGGGCAAATTTGGGAGACCCTGTCTCTAAATAAATAAATAGAATAAATAAAATGTTAACAAACTGGGATGTAGCTCCGTGGAAGGGCACTTGTCTAACATGTGCAAGCCCGTGGGTTCAATCCCTTGTACTACAAAAAACAAAAACAAAAAGAAGCCATACTTGTATTTTTGAATGACAAGCATATTACAGGTGTCTTCGATAGGAGTGGTTTTTGATTAAAAAAGAAAAGTATCAAGTAACTGTGGTATTTGGCTTAAAAATAGAGTTGTTCAGAAATTCTTGCAATTCTTTTTCTGTAATGTTGGAGTATAACAGGAGCAACAATGATTGGTCTTAAAAAGAGATTGGGGATTGGGAAATTAAATGATCTGAGTGAAAATTCTTTATTTGAAGGTACTTAGAAGTGTCAAAATAATACTTTAGAGAAACTATAGGTTAATTAGTTGGGCAAGAAGAGAAATCTGTATTGTGTAGAATACCAAGAAGGTTGTCAGCCTTGGGACAGATCTGTTTAGAGTCATATAAAGAAACATGACAAGCTGGATGTTGTGGTGCACCCGTGTAATCAGTGATTCAAGAGGTGAGGCAGTAGAATTACAAGTTCAAGGTCAACCTCAGCAACTTATGTTAGGAATGCCCTAAGCAACTTAGACCTTGTCTCAAAATAAAAATGGCTGGGAACCTAGCTCTGTAATTAAGCACCCCTGGGTTTAATCCCCGTACCCAAAACAACAACAAAAAAGACCAATCATCTTCCTATTTCTCTTCATTGTCATTAATTTTAATTTTTTTTTTTTTGAGGTGTTGGAGATAGAACCCAGGCCTTCACATGCTAGGTAGCCACCTATCATTGTCTGCTTTTTTGGGGTGTGTAGAGGAAAGGTCCTGGGGACTGAACCCACAGACACTTACCCCTGAGCTACAGCCCCAGCCCTTTTTATTTTTTAAGATAGAGTCTCACTGAGTTGCTGAAGCTGACCTTGAACTTGTGATCCTTTTGCATCAGCTTCCTAAACCACTGGGATCATAGGCATGCACTGCTACTTCAGGCTTACTGTGCTACTATTAAAAAGACATATCTGGCTGTGTTGCCTAGACCGGCCTTGAAATCCTAGGCTCAGATCCTCCTTCCTCAGCTGGGACTTAGATGTGTGCCATCTTGCCTGATTTATTGTCCTCATTTATGAAGACCTAAGATGGTATTACTTGCATAGTAGTATATAAATAAATTCCTAAGAAGTTTATTTAATAAGAAAGATGTCCTATTAACACAAACTAATTTTTAAAACTTCTTGTGTTACAAAGTTGAAGGTTTTAGCTATGTGTGTACAGAGTTCTATAAAAAGTGTATTGATGGCTTTGTGTCTACTTGGTTTTTCAAAGTACCCCAGACTGGCGAGTGGAGCCACATAGACACTTGAATATATTTCTGTATCTTACATATATAACATGTGTATGATTATGTGTGTGCTTCTACATGTTTAAATATACTTTGCCTGTGAAGATATATAAGCATTTATCATAAGGCTTATTTGTCTGGAGGAGGCATTGATGACCTTAGAAACATCTCCAAGTCCCCATGGTTGCTGATTTTTAATGTATAATTTACTTTTTTTTTTTTTTTTTTTTT
>NW_025999977.1:54573878-54585685 GCF_001458135.2 Marmota marmota marmota
TTTTTTTTTTTTTTTTTTTGTACCAGGGATTGAATCCAATGGTGCTTAACCACTGAGTAATATCTACACCCCCCCTTTTTATTAATATTAGTTTTTAGTTGTAGGTGGACACAATATCTTTATTTCATTTTTTTTTAATGCAGTGCTGAGGTTCGAACCCAGTGCCTCACGTGTGCTAGGCAAGCACTCTACCACTGAGCCACGACCCCAGCCCTCTGCAGCTTGAGTCTTGCTAGATTGCTTAGGGTCTAAGTTGCTGAGGCTAGTTTGGAACTTGCCTCAGCCTTCTCAGTCTCTGGAATTACATGCCTGCACTACTATGTCCAGCTTGACTTTTTTTTTTTTTTTTGTACTGGGGTTGAACCCTGGAACACTTACCACTGGGCCACATCATCAGTCCTTTTTATTGTTTATTTTGAAACAGGGTTTTGCTAAGTTGCTTAGGGCCCTGCTAAATTGCTCAGGCTACCCTCAAACTTGTGGTCCTCCTGCCTCAGCCTCCAGAGTTGCTGGTATGCACCACCATGCCTTACTTACCTTGACATTTTTACTGTTAGAAAACAACAACTTCATAGCCTCAATATTTATTTTATTTTATTAAGCACTTTTTAAGTTTTTCGCATTTTAAAAATTAAGGAGGCACTTTTTCTTAGTTTATTTTGTTTTGTGTTGTTTTTTTGTGTGGTGGCAAGAAGTTGAATCCAGGACCTTATGCATGCTAGGAAAGCATTTTACCACTGAGCCATGTTCCCAGTTGCTCTGCAATTTAAAAACCTGATATTTTGAGCTGGACGCTGTGATACATGCCTATAATCCCAGTGATCTGTGAGACTGAGGCAGAAGGATTTAAAGTTTGAGATCAGCCTCAGTGTCTTAGGCCTTCAGTAATGTAGCGAGTAGTAGCCCATTGGTAAAGTGCCCCTGGTTTCAGTCCCCATTGCCAAAATGACAAAACAAAAATAAAAGGAAAAAAAAAAAAAAACCTCTTATATTTTCTTTTACTTTTCTGCTTTCCTCCAAATTCAAGATACCTTCAAGGTTCCCAAGCTCAAATAATGTTTGTTTCAGAATAACTAGATTTGAAGTGTTATTGTAAAAACGCCCTCCTTGTTTTGATGAATTTTGATTTAATAGTGCATACAAATTCATATTAGAGTTTGTTCATCGAGTGAAGAGAAGAGCTGATCCTAATCCCATGAAGAACACATGTAAATTATTGGTGGTAGCAGATCATCGCTTTTATAAATACATGGGCAGAGGGGAAGAAAGCACCACTACCAATTACTTAGTAAGTATTTGATATTGCATGAGGTAATTAAACAAAAAGTTTATGTAAGTGGGTAAATTCCTTTAAGAGAAGTTTCCTGTAATTTTCAACTTAATGGTTTCATTTTCTGAGTTTTTTACATTATTACTACATGGAAACTTTAGTTTCAAATTTATGAAAACCTGTTTTTCTTTTGAACTAATATTTTTTGCACATTGGAATTTTTATGCATATTGGGGAAAGGTCATAATATGTTCTTTGTTTATACAAATGAGCTCTTTTTTTTTTTTTTTTTTTTTTTTGGTACTGGGGATTGAACTCTCCGACATTCAACCACTGAGCCACATCCCCAACCCTATTTTGTATTTTATTTAGAGACAGGGTCTCACTGAGTTGCTTAGTGCCTTGCTGTTGCTAAGGCTGGCTTTGAAAACTCTGTCTTCCTGTCTCAACCTCCCCAGCCTCTGGGATTACAGGTATGGGCCACCATGCCTGGCTACAAATAAGCTTTTTAAAAAAATCACCACCATAGTGGCATGAGCCTGTAGTATCACATTTATGGATTTATACTTTAAAGTCAAAAAACTATTTTTGTGAACCTGTGTTTTTTTTCTTTTCCTTATATGTATATTTCAGAGCAGTCAGTTTGGTTCATGTCATGTTAAAGAGCCAATCACGTAAGTACATGAAATAAGTGGACTTTTATGATCATAACTAACTAGGGCAGAGATATGAAGGAAGATTAAAGAAATGATACTGTATTTTTTTTTTTTTTTTACCCCCAGTTCTTGGGATCAAACTCAGAGCTTGGTGCATGCTAGGCAAGTGCTCTTCCACTGAGCAATATCCTCATCATGTCTATGAACTTTGAAGCATCAGATAGTGTAGTTTTAAAATCAAGGGACTCATTTTTCGTTGACATTTTTTGTTAGTATGACCTCATTCATCATAATAACTCGGCATTGACCAAAATTTTACTCAGGGTATAAAAAGAGAATGGGGCTATTCATGAACCAACAAACAGACTAAGGCAGTAAAGACGTCTTTCTTATTGCCTTGCTCTCCCTGGTCTCCATTTTATTTGTACCCTCCCTCACTCTTTTTTCCCTTCTCTTCCATATCAAGTGAATGAATTTATTATGAAAATAGTAGGAGTCATTGCCATTCTTGTTTCTTAGCAAGAGAAATCAGTGGAAAAGCTTCTCTCTTAATCTGGGTTTTGTATTAAGGAGCTCCTCTGGTCTCACTTCTTTGTTACACTGTGAATGAGTACAATGAAAGGTCTAGTTTTTAAAAAAATTATATTTCTTACGGTTACTTGTAAGCAAAGAACAGTTTCTTAGACATGTAACTTGCCTTATTTATTGTTGCCAGAACTAACTTCGCAATCTGGATTTTGAACACTAGAATGTTCTCTTTGAGAACAGATGGGTAATTAGCATTTTGTCTTCCTTGGTGATTGTGCTCCTCCCTCAGTCTTCCCAAATCAGAACAGAGTAGGAATGGTGCAGTGTACCTCATTCCTCCTGCTCTCTCCGTGCCAAACTTTGTGGAGTGCAGGTTGGGTAGCAGCTGACTGTTGTTGCCTTTTTACCTGTTCTGGGAAGGCATTGAAGGTACTTGTCAAGGGCCAGAGTGAAGACAGAGTACTTCTAAGAAGGGAATAATTTTAGGCAGTCAATTGACATTTAAATTTCATTTTCATAGTTGGTAGAAATGGTAGGTTGTTAATTTCTTTGTTTTATGATAATGGGGATTGAACCCAGGGTCACTTTACCACTCAGCTGTACCCTTAGTCTTTTTTATTTTTTATTTTGAGACAGGATCTCACTTAGTTGCTTAGGACCCACCAAGTTGCTGAGGCTGACTTGCAGTATTCCGGCCTCAATCTCCCGAGTCGCTGGGATACTACTGTGTCTGGAAGGAATGGTAGATTTGTAAAAAGTTGATATTTCAATTCTGTATGTAGTCAGTTACCTAAAGTTTGGGATAAACTTTAATGTTGTTTTATTCTGGTAACAGCACTTTTTTAAGTTTAGTGTTAAGAATAATTTCTTTGAGTAAAGCCATCAGTGATAAAAATTAATATCTTAATGCTAGTTTCTGTAATTAGTAGGACCATGTACCATAGCATTTTCTCTAAACTGAATTTATCCTTGAACATTGTTCTAGTACAATGCAAAAAATGGTAAAGATCTACACAATGTCTTTTTCTTTTATACACACAGATAGAGCTAATTGACAGAGTTGATGACATCTATCGGAACACTTCGTGGGATAATGCGGGTTTTAAAGGTTATGGAATACAGATAGAGCAGGTATTTATCAATAGACATGGCCTTCTGTTACTTGGTGAATTTATATGGTGTAAACATTTGTATAGTCAAACCCAGAAATTTATCTTTGACATTAATCATAACTAAATATTCTCAAATGCTAGTGTTTTTTTTTCCTGATAAATTGTGCAGTGTTTTAATATTAATTCAAGATTATGAAATTTTCTGTCCTGAGGCTCTTTTTTGTTGCTGTTATTTTAAATATTTTATTGTAGTTGGAGACAATACCTTTATTTTATTTATTTAGTTTTTAGTTGTAACTAGACACAATATCTTTATTTTATTTATTTATTTTTATGTGGTTCTGAGGATCAAACCCAGCGCCCCGCATGTGCTAGGTGAGCACTCTACTGCTGAGCCCCAGCCCCTGAGGCTGTTTTTGTCAGGAAGACTTTTTATGACACTTTTTAAAAAAAATATATTATTTTTAGTGATGAACACAATATCTTTATTTATTTATTTTTATTTGGTGCTGGGGAATCAAACCCAGTGCTTCATACATGCAAGGCAGGTGCTCTATCAATGAGCCATAACCCCAACTTGACACTTTTTTGTGTGTGTTTGTGTGTGCTGGGAATTGAATCTAGGGTAATTTACCACTGAACTATATCATTTGCTCCTTTTATTTATATATTTTTTGTGCTGGGGGATTGAACCCAGGGTCTTATGAATGCAAGGCAAGCACTCTACCGACTGAGCTCTTTTTATTTTTTGAGACAAGGTCTTGCTCAGTTACTAAGAGCCTCACTTATTTGCTGAGTCTGGCCTCAAACTTGCGATCCTTCTGCCTCAGCCTCCTGACTTGCAGGGGTTACAAGTGTGCTCCATCACGCCTGGCAATTCATCCCCTGTAGTGTTTTTCTTTTTCTCTGATTATGCTTCATTCTTTAATGAAAATTCTAGCATATATTTTTTAATTAGAAGAATTACTCAAAAATACTATATAAGGCATTGACATATAGAAGCATTAGATGCCATTCCCTAAAAGCTGTTAGTAGTATGTACAACAATGTTACACTAATATCATCTTAATTATGTCTTATGGTAAAGCAAATTTTCCAAATTGCTAAGTGTAATTAAAGAAGTTTCTGAAATTGAGTATTGTTTTGCACAAATAGATATTTTATAGGTAAATTATGGGAATCGTATCTATTTTTTCCATGCTTTCTGTACTAAACCATATTCTTACAGGTTTTATAGTATAGAATTTAGAGTTTTTTAAAAAAAAAATTTGAATTTGTGTGCCATATTTATAAATGTTTAACTTTGTTAGTATTTATATAAAACTAAGAGAATTATTTTTTCCTTTTCCATTCTTTTTTCTATTTTGCATTTTCTTTTTAAGTTATTTGAATAGGTAATGTATACACAGTACACAAACCGTGAAAAGTAAGTCTCCATAACTTCTCTTCATTGTCAAAACAGTTCCTTTTCTCTGAGACATCCACATCACTGGTTTCATGTGCACCTTCCTAGAGATGTTGTATGTAGTATGTACTCTGTGTGTGTGTGTGTGTGTGTGTGTGTGTGTGTGTGTGTGTGTGTGTGTAAGTCTGCATTTGACATAGTGGCCGTGTGCTGTACTCTTTTGTTCCTTGCCTTTTCATTTCTCAGTATGTTGGAGATTATTCCATATTGGTGCATATAAAGTAGCCTTCCTTGTTTTCAGTTGGCTTTGTCATGTACAAGTTTTCAAGAACCAATAAATAAAGTTACTTTTTGCCTTAGGAACTTGAAAGCAATTGAAGAACATAGGAGACAAAAACATTAATTTCTTTAATCCTTAAAAGATGGATTGGAGAATGTGATTTAGATGTGCAGTCCTGGAGGGCTTCCAGATAGGTTCCTCTTTAAGAGTTGACCCTGACCACCCATTGCCAAAGCTACAGAGCTTCTCCCTAGTGGAGAAGTGGTGGTAGTGCAGACCAGAATGGGCTGTCTATGCAAACAGGCCGAGAACAGAGACACAGAAACCATTGAGCTGAGTATGACTTACTTCTTTTTTGCAAACTCACTAATCAGAGTGAGTTCCTTTCTTGTTAGGTTTAATATGAATGTGTCTGAAATGCATATACAAAGAGAAGGCTGTGTTCTTTATAATGTTTTATTCCTGTGGCATACTAAGTGATGCACATCTTATTCTTCATTTCTAAATTATTGACTGTAGTCGTAATAAATATTTTGGGCTCATGTAACCCAAGTTCTCATTTTTTCTGAATAAATGTAGAGGAAAAATATAACAGAAATATAGAGAATATTAAAATTTATAACATTTTTAAATAGCTCATTGATGTGTGCTTTCCATATCATGCTTTTCAGTTTGATTTAAATGTTTAGTAATAGAACTGAAGAATTTTTGGAATTTTGGTTCTAAAACATTTTTTTTCTGGCACGGTAGACAGACTTTTGAGTGGATAAAATAATTTGGTATCTAGAGTCTTGTGACTTTTTTTGGAAATGTTCTAAGTATATTCTCTCTTTAAGTATAGATTCGCATTCTCAAGTCGCCACAAGAGGTAAAACCTGGTGAAAGGCACTACAATATGGCAAAAAGTTACCCAAATGAAGACAAGGATGCTTGGGATGTGAAGATGTTGCTAGAGGTGAGTCGGATGATCCTGACACGATCTTCTTAACAGCACTGGGATTTCTGATATGTAGATTGTATCTGCACTAATGAAGGGACATATTAGAAAAGAGTGGTGGACCTGGAGCAGCCTCCCGCTGGTCCAACAGTGACTCCATGTCCTGGATCAGGGTGAACCATCAACTGGTCAAAAATCTGAAGAGGAAAAATGCTATGAAGCAGTGCCTTTTAATCTTAATATCTTCCAGAATTTAATAAGCTATAGTGGCTCTTCTCTGGGAAGTAGCATAAGTACCCAATAAATAGATTTTATTTATTTATTTTTTTGCATTGTGTTGTTAGCTCAGGTCTCTCTGAAGTTGTCAATGGATCTCTTATGGTAGTAATCATCAAATAGGCTGTGCACGTGTATTGAACAGTAGAAATATAACTTGGACACCTGAAAATTTTCTGTAGGAATTTAAAATTTTTGTTCTGGTAATAAATTTAGATAGTTAAACATTCTTGTAATATGGATTCTTTCCTTAAGATTCTGCCACATGATTCCAGTGTCTGAGTTTGTGTGCTGTTGCTTTGTTGTAAATTGAACTATGAAGTGATAGTGTTTTATTTTTTAATGTATTGGGCAATGTATTAATTTCCCATAGCTGTTCTAACAGATTGCTATAAATTTAGCAGCTAAAGAACATTTTTCTTTTTTTTTGGTATCAGGGATTGAATCCAGGGATGCTTAACCACTCAGCCAGATTCCCCAGCCTTTTTATTGTTTATTTTGAGACAGGGTCTCACTAGTTGCTAGGGCCTCACTAAGTTGCTTAGGCTGTCTTTGAACAGAACATTTTTTTTTAATCTCATAGTTTCCATGGGTTAGTCCAGGCATAGTGTGGCTCATCTGGATTCTCTGTTTAGGGTCTAATGAGGCTAAAATTAAGTTTTTGAAGCTTGATGGAATTAAAGGCTATTATCAATTTTTTGACAAGATTGAGAACCATAATGTGCTGTGTCTATATAGTACTCTTGGCATACCTTATCTAATTTGATCTGCAAACCACCCTGAGAGTTAGGTTAAGATCCACCGTTATTTTGTAAAGATTTATAGCTCAGCATGTGTATGAGTCAACTTCAGCTGCTATAACAAGCTCTACAGACTGGCGGCTTAAACAACAGGCAT
The DNA here is from genome assembly GCF_001458135.2 of Marmota marmota marmota. Taxonomy (NCBI): domain Eukaryota; kingdom Metazoa; phylum Chordata; class Mammalia; order Rodentia; family Sciuridae; genus Marmota; species Marmota marmota. Next base: position 54,581,240 of record NW_025999977.1, read on the forward strand.
TTATTTCCTTAGTTCTGGAGGCTGTAAGTTCAAGATCCAAGTGTTTTCAGAGTTGTTTTTTCTGAGGCCCCTCTCCTTGGCATTTATTTATATGTTGTTCTTTTTCTGTGTCCTCATATGATCTTCCCTGTCTTTTTCCTAACTTCTTTCTCATGAGGACACCAGTCATGCTGGATTAGGGCTATTCAGATGACCTCATTTTACCTTAATTACTGCTTTAAAGGTGCTCTGTCCAAATATAGTTCATTCTGAGTTATAGGAGGTTAAGACTTCAATATGTGAATTTTGAAGTGGCTACAGGTCAGCCCATTGAACCTGTTCCTTCCAGGTGCGGTGGAGCACACCTGTAATCCCAGCAGCTTGGGAGGCATCCAGAGATTTCAAAGCCAGCCTCAGCAATTTAGTGGGGCCCTGAGCAGTTTAGTGTGGCCTTATCGGTAAATAAAATACAAAATGAGGCCGGGGATGTGGCTCAGTGGTCAAGTGTCCCTGAGTTCAATCCCCCGTACCCATCACCCCTCAAAATGACCTATTCCTGGTGAGTCCTACAACTAGCAATGGCAGAAATAGATGTGAGCAGCTATATCTCCTAACTACTGGAATAGCCAAACCACGTCACCTTCCTGGTTTCTGTGGTTCTCTGGATAGCTCAGGCTCTGGAGGATCCAGAGGGAAGCACAACTGTTCACATGTGCTCCTTTCCAGTGCTCTCCCCAGACTCCTAGAAGATTTCTAAAAGTCTCACCCTTTTACATAGAGCTGTCAGAATCCCAGGCTGTACATTCTTCATTTCTCATACAGGGTTCTCTTACCTTTCACTTCTAATGTTTTTAGAAGCCTTTTTTTTTGTACTAGGATTTAACCCAGAGGTGCTTAACTACTGAGCCATATCTCTAGCCCTTTTTTAAAATTTTGAGTCAGGGTCTTACTAAGTTGCTGAGGATGGCCTCCAACTTGAATTCTCCTGCTTCCTGAGCCACTGGGATTAAAGGCATGTGTCACAGAAACATAAACACCAGAAGACAAGGGAGCACGGCTTTCAAATGCTGAAGCAGCAAACATACCCAGCTACATGATCAACTATGCTCATTCCCAAGCAGCCTCATTCCCAGATACACAAAACCCTAAGAATTTACATCCCATGGACCTATTTTTAGGAGGCTCCTTGAGAATTTAACAAAATAAGAACAAAACACAGGGTCCAGATAGCAAGAGAGTACAGGGTGCCTTAAAATGACAGGTGCCTTAAAATGCGCTTCAGGCAGTTTAAAAAAATCATGATTTTTTAAAACTTAGAGTGTTTAAACTGTTATGATAGAAATTTGTACTGGAGGTTGAATTCAGGACACTTTATTGCTGACCTATATCCCTAGTCTTTTTTGTTTGTTTTGTTTGAGACAGGTTCTGCTGTTTTGCTGAGGCTGGCCTTGAACTTATGGTCCTTATCGTAGAAGTTTTTGGAGTAGTGTGATAACCATCTTTGACTGAAGGAAAAAAGTCTTTACTGACTTACAGTGTTGATTAAATAGTTTAAAATTTTTAGTAACATAAACTAGATATTTATACTTTTCTGTAAGTTTTTATTTATAACTCCTTCATCTTATAAAATTTAAAAAGTTAAAAGTCCTCCCCAACTCAAATAAGTAAATAAAAGTAAAATATACATTACTATTAACCAGTAGAAGAATCCTTGAAATACTTTAGAATTATTTGTTTTGATATGAGAGCTTCAGTCCTCCCTGCAGAGTTGGAGTACATTGGGTCCTGGACTATAGGCCTTCAGTACACTCCATAGAGAAGCAGTGAGTTTTGAAAACGCTCCCAAGCCTTTCCTTTTGTGCTCCTCCATCCCCAGATGGTATGAACCCCAGGGAAAGAGCGGTGTGCTGCATGAGATTGGGGGTGTTCATTAGAACTGTGACCAGACTTGGTGTTTTTCTGGAGTATTGAGTTGTCATATCTCTTAGTTAGATATGATTGCTAATTTAATACAGAATTTTTTTTCCCGTTGAAGCAATTTAGCTTTGATATAGCTGAGGAAGCATCTAAAGTCTGCCTGGCACACCTTTTCACATATCAAGATTTCGATATGGGAACTCTTGGATTAGCTTATGTTGGTTCTCCCAGAGCAAACAGTCATGGAGGTGTTTGTCCAAAAGGTAAGTTTTCCCATTGGCCTTGTGAATGTGTTGCTGGAATGGTAGACTGACTGGATTACATTATTATTCTATACTTAATACATAATTTTTGTTTATGTTTCCTTTTGCTTTTAGCTTAGAATAGTAAATTTCCTTACATTATAATTCTGTATTTAATTTTTATACGTTTCCTTTTGCCTTTAGCTTATTATAGTCCAGTTGGGAAGAAAAATATCTACTTGAATAGTGGTTTGACCAGCACAAAAAATTATGGTAAAACCATCCTTACAAAGGTATGTCCTTTGATCTTCTTAAAAGGATAGATTTGGAGTTTTGGGTGTTAGACCCTCTGTTATATATTTACATAAGTGTCTTTAAAGGGAAAAGTATGTAATGTTTTTAATTTCTGCCTAAAAGAAATACATGTTTTCTGGAGAAGTAATGAGAACTTAAAAAACTATATAAAGGGGGCTGGGGTTGTGGCTCAGGGGTAGAGCGCTCGCCTAGTACTTGTGAGGCCCTGGGTTCAATCCCCAGCACCACATAAAAATAAATAAATAAAATAAAGGTATTGTGTTCAACTACAACTAAAAAAAAAAAAAAAAAAACTATAAAGAATAAAATGACTTGTCAGCTTCTTTCCAGGCACGTCAGGACTGTGTGTTTCTTAACCCTGCCCTCTCAGGTCCTCTGTCCTAAAGCTCCTCTTGGGGCTCCTGGTGTTGGGCTGCAGTGCAGCTGTCATTTTAAGGCATCCTGTAGTCTCTTGCTGTCTGGACTCTGTGTTTTGTTTCTTGATCTATGCCTTGTTTTGTTATATTCTCAACAAGCCTCCTAAGAGCCTCCATGGGGTGTAAATTCTTGGGATTTTGTGTATCTGGGAATGAGGCTGCTTGGGAATGAGCATAGTTGATCATGTGGCTGGGTGTGTTTGTTGCTTCAGCATTTGAAAGCCCTGCTCCCTTGTCTTCTGGTGTTTCTGTTTCTGTTAAAGAGTCTGAGTCTTTGGCTTTTGCATGTGACCTATTTTTCTCTAGAAGATTTTCAGATCTTGTTTATGTGTAAATATATCTGTTCAGAGTCTGTTTGTCTACCAATAACAGAAAACTTAAAAACTGTGGCATAAATAAGGGGTTCTTTGTCTCAGTGAGAAGCAGTTCAGAGAGTCTTCTCCAGGTGGCATTGTAACTGAGAGTTGCTTATCGGAGCCTTAGGTTTTCTGACTTGCTTTCAGCTGTTCTAAGCACAAGTCCTTTGTCCTTGTTTTGTCATCTTATGGTTACAGATGGTTCTCTCTTATGTTAGAAAAAGATGGAGAAAGCAATCATAGCTGACCTAATCTGTCCCATTAAAAAAGCTTTTCTAGAAATTTCATTGCCTGGCTTCTTCTCTATCTCCCTGGACAAAACTGGGTTCCATGAATGCCCATAGTCCTAGAGGAATGGGGCTATTTTAGCTGAGCATATTGCTGCCCAGAACAGAATTAGGGTTCTTTAAGGAAGAAGGGGAGAATAAATATTTGGTAGAAAAATATCAGTTTCTGATATACTGATATGTTGTCTATAATGTAATTGGTGTGTGGTGTATGTTATTTTTCTCCACTGTGCTGGGCAGATGGACCCTTCAATCTGGAGACTTGTGTCTTTATGTAAAATGTCCTTGTGTTATTTCGTTGATAAATTTTGTCTTTTTTTAGATTCCTTTCCATGTCACCCATTATTTTTCTGTCTCAGCTTAATTTCTACAATTGATAGAATACATCATAGTCTGATTGTTATTCTTTTGTAGCTCTAATTAAAGGGCTCATTAGGCCCAGCAGACAAAAGTAACTGATGTTCAGAGTTTTCTTTGCATGGTCCTTAAGGAAGCTGATCTGGTTACGACTCATGAATTGGGACACAATTTTGGAGCAGAACATGATCCTGATGGTCTAGCAGAATGTGCTCCGAATGAGGACCAGGGAGGAAAATATGTTATGTATCCTATAGCTGTGAGTGGTGACCATGAGAACAATAAGGTATGTGTGGTTTGGAGTCTTTTAATGTGGGTAGGAAAGGAGGCGGCTGTGTAGTTTTTTCTCAAAATGGGAGCTCAGGGCCTGGGGTTGTGGCTCAGTGGCAGAGCGCTTGCCTTGCACATGTGAGGAACTCACTGCAATACTCAGCACCACATAAAAATGAACATAGATATTGTGTCCATCTGTAACTAAAAAATGAAAAAAAAAAAAACTTAAAAAAAAAATGGGAGCTCAGGAAAGTATTCCATTCCTAGGTATTTCCCTAGGGATGGAACTTCAAAATACCTTTAA
>NW_025999977.1:54585709-54699720 GCF_001458135.2 Marmota marmota marmota
ATATATATATATATTAGTTGTAGTTGACATAATACCTTTTTTAATTTTTCTATTTTTATGTGGTGTTGAGGATTGAACCCAGTGCCTCACACATGCTAGGCAAGCACTCTACCACTGAGCCACAACCCTAGCCCTACAAAGTACCTTGATATGTGGTTGTGTTTTGGGGTGAAGCACTTGTTCATCTACTAAAACTGTCATTTGGACATTTTTTTTTTGTAGTTTGGTATTACTAGGGATTAAACCCAGGGGTGTGATACTACTGAACTACAACCTCAGTCATGTCCATCCACCTTTTATTTTTTTTTTTTTAATATTTATTATTATTATTTTTTTTTTTAGTTTTCGGCAGACACAACATCTTTGTATGTGGTGCTGAGAATCGAACCCGGGCCGCACGCATGCCAGGCAAGCGCGCTACCACTTGAGCCACATCCCCAGCCCCTCCATCCACCTTTTAAAAAGTTTTTATTTTGAAACAGGGTCTCCCTAAGTCTTTGAGGCTAGCCTCAAACTTGCAGTCCTCTTACCTCAGCCTTCTGAGTAGCTGATTTGTACTGTTATATCAAAGTTAATCATGTGTAAATTTGGATTCTTAAAAAAATAATAATAAAAACTTGTGAGTTCTAGGTTTCAGGGTTGTCAGCTCAGTCTTTATGTTAAAGATTGTCATTTCATTTAAACTTTGTTGCTCATTTTAACTCTATGGTACTTCACAATTTGCATGTTTTCATTAACTTTTTTAGTAAAACACACAGTTTGCTGAATTATATGCCTCTTGTTTGCAGCTTTGTCTCTAGTCCTAGTAGAAGTACCTGCATAATAAAAAACAGTAATCTAGTGTACAGTGGTTCCTGTGTCTGGGGTGGGATTGATCCTGGGACCCCTGTCCCCTCGGACACCAAAATCTGCAGATGCTCATATCCCTTATACAAGATCATAGAGTCTTTGCACATCTTCTTGTGTGCTTAAGTCAGCTCTAGATTACTTATAAAATTAATACATTATAAATGCTGGGTGAGTTGTTTTACTACATTGTTTAGGGAATACTGACAAGAAAACTCTGTCCATGTACAGTACAGATGCTTTTTTCCATGATCTCTTTTTTTTGGTGGGGGGGTTACGGACCATGGATTGAACCCAGTGGTGCCAGTGAACCACATCCCAGCCCTCTTTTATATTTTATTTAGAGTCATGATCTCACTGTTGCTTAGGGCCTCGCTAAGTTACTGAGGCTAGCTTTGAATTTGCAGTCCTCCTGTTTACCTCCCAAGCCACTGGGTTATTGGCGTGCACCACTGTACCTGGCTCCTGAATATTTTTAATCCATGGGTGCAGAACCCACAGATATAAGGTCCAATTGTGTGAGTTGATTTGGGACGTTGTGAATAGTTTCAGAGACTGTTAACTCCTGGAGACCATACTGAAAGCCATGTTGACAGGTGTCTGGTCCTTTTGTTTCATCCTTTTATCTGGAGCTCTGCAGCATGGGGCAAACACTCCTGTTACTGAGGTGAAGTGAGCTAGCGGGGAACCTGGTCAGGAAGGGATGGTGAAATAGTTGCCTGGTTCCCTCTTGGAGCCAAGCTGTGGGTGAGTTTGAGTGTGAAACACGTGGAAGACAGGGTCACTGGGGTGTCCCTGCCCTCACCAGCTTTTCCATTCCCAGCCTCTGCACTTCTTGTGATCTTGAGTGTTGAATCTAGTTTTGTTCGAATGTCATGAGTAAACAGTCTTATTCTCTTGCTTTGCAATGCTACATTTTATATCTCCTTTACTTGACAACTTGTGCCTGAGAGAGATTTTCCTACCCCTTTTGCTCACTCTTCCAAATTATCCAAGCTTGAATTTTCATGTCTTTCTTAAAGATCATCTCTTCATTTCTAATCATATACATTATAGTTAGTGCCATATACACTTACAACAATGATGGGAATGGTATAGTAGCCAGTAGCCATGTGTGGCCATGGTGCAACTGAAATGTTGATTAGAGACTGAGGAATTGAATTTTAAATTCCACTTTATTTAAGTTTAATAGTGCTTGTCTATGTTTGGAGGGAAGAATAGGCTTTAACTATAAAAGGACGCAAGAGACCTTATTGGGAGAATGGGAATCATCCTTTTTTTTATGTGAAATACTTCATGAATTTGCTTGTCATCTTTGTGCAGGGGCCATGCTAATCTTCTCTGTATTGTTTCAATTTTAGTATATGTGCTGCTGAAGCAAGCATCAGGATGGGAATGTTCTAAAACTGATTTATGATGATGGTTTCACTGCTTGGTAAAGTTATCAAGGAAATCATGGACTTTTATCTTTGAAGTGGATGAGCTTATTATTAGCTGGGTGTAGTGCTGCACAACTGTAATCCTGGCACTTTGGAAGGCTGAGCCAGGATTGCAAATTTGAGGCCAGCCTCAGCAACTTAGACCCTATCTCAAAAGGGCTGGGAATATAGCTCAGCGGTAAACCATCCCTGGGTTCAATTCTCCATACCACCAAAAAAAATAAGAAAGAAATGGATTAGCTTTGTGATGTGTACATGTGCCTCAGCAAACCTGTTAAAAAGAAAATAACAACAACAAACCAGTGTAGAAGCAGAAAAAAAGGGGTGAAGGTATAGAGCTCATGGAGACATGTGCTGGTCAGTGTGGAAGGTGGTGAGGGGCAGTGGGCATTTATGATTCCATTCTTTCCACTTAGTAGATGGCTGGACATTTCTATTTAAAAAAAAAAAAAAGGATAAAATACATTGAGGGCAGCCAGTCTGAGTGTATTTGCATCCTCCTTCCTGTGATCAGAGAGGCTCTGTCAGTCACTTTTGTAGTGACCTGGATATTGCACCAGTCCTCGAAGTAGCAAAATGTGTCTTCAGACATAGGCATGTAGCCCCATGGATTGAGCTACACCCACCTTTTCTTTGTGATTTTTCCCCTTTGCCCTGTTTGGGATAGAATGTTCCATGGAAATGCCCTTTGTGTGTCCCCTTCTCTTGCTTTGCCTTTGGGTGTGGCCTACCTAGATGTCAGTCCAACCTGCTGACAGCAGACATCATGAAGCTAGACTCAGCCCCCTGAAACCTGACCTCTTGCCTCATTTGAATTGCTTCTTGCTCTCTTTCTGTAGACCTTTAAGGTCAGATGAGCCATCACAGGACTCCCAAAGAAAAAAGTATCTCTGACTGTTGTGTGGTTATTTCGTGCAGCCCAGTTCACCTGGAGTGACCCTGAATGTTTTAGTCTTGAGGAACGCGACAATACATAACAAGAAAAAAAAACTCTCAATAGTTATATATGGCTAGTGGCTACCATGTGGGTAGTGCTGCTATAATTGGACAGGTTCCTTGTTCCTTGGTTATGAGGACAGTGTCAGACTTTTAGTTTGTAGGCTATGCCTCGGGATATGCGTGGATGTATGCATTGTACTGTTTTTCCGCTATAAGTTCTTCCTAAGAGGGATTTTTCCTTGGATTCTCCACAGGCCTGTAAGAACTTACTAAGGAGAGTGGCACCTGGGCAGAAGTGTTTTTTTCTTTAGATGTTGGGCTATCAGCAAAGAATGGCTTATTTATTTTGTCCCAAGTATATCATGTTTAGTGTTGTTTTTTTTTTTTTTTTTAATAATTTGGTTTTTTCTAAGTAGCACTCTCCTTGTAAGAAGAAGATGCTGTGCATATTTTATATATAAATGAATTCCTTAATAAAATGTTTTAATCAAATGAAAGGGGCTATAGGACAGAAATAAGGTGGTTCTTTTACCTGGGTAGGCCTTGCCTCCCTCTAGATGGGCTGATGAAGAACAACAGTTAGAAGGGGGCTTCATGGGCTCTGAACAAATGAATTAGTGAAAGGAAGCATGGGGACACTGAAGGTTGTCATTTAGGATGGTTATCTGAAGGCAAGAGGGGGTTGTGAGATAAGGATGCAAACAGAAGGCAGGAGCCATTGAGGGCTTGGGTAGGCAGAAACCTTAGTGGAGGATTGGTCGCTGTTTCCTTAGCATTATCCTGGACATCTGTGGCTTGGGAGGTGTAGCTGATAATGACATATTCTTTTCTGTTTACTATGAACTTTAATTCACTTGAAAGTGAACTGGTAAGATTGAGCTCATGCATCTGCAATGCCAGTGAATGAATAAACTCTCCCAGAAAAAACAACTGTCTGAAACTTAGATTGGGGCACCTGGATCTATTAAGTGTTTTTACTGTAATGTAAGCAGACTGGAGATTGTTCACAAAGCCTAGTTGGCATTTCTGGGTAGGGTGATGAGGTCCTCCAGAAAGTGACTCCCTTGGTACCTGTTGGAGGGCTTATGCTTTCTCTTCTCAGTGCTTGGGACTGTCTAGGCTGAAACTGAAGCCATTTAGCTCCTGCAGAGCTGTGGAGATTCTGCCTTAAGAAATAATCACACTTAGCTTCCCCGAGCACCTTATGCCTTTCCTGAGCATTTTGGTGGTTCTCTGCTCTTCCTTTTCCCTTGGGACACTGGTCAGAGAAACAAAATATTGTAGACTCAGGAAAATATTTAGGCAACAGTTTGGAATTTAATGTTTAAAATATCTTCTATGTAATATGCCTCTTACAAAGCTGAAATATTTGGAAACTTCACATGGTACATTCATATAAAGAGCCAGGGAAAGGGAAGTGGGTAAACCAGAAGCAGACCCTCTTTTACATTCCTGAACTTACTCTGCCTGATTCTTATGTCACCACAGCACTTGCATGCCTGAGGGGCAGTTTCAATCTAATGGGATTTGTGAGCTCCTTGTTCTGCTAGACTGCTTGTTCCCTTGATGGGATATTTGGTCCCAGTATTATCATCACTTGCCTTCACGTGAAAACTTTTAGGTCTTTAAGCAAATACACAGCAGCCATTTAGTTCCCTGCAAAGGAATATAACTCAATTCCATATAAATGACATTTTGAAGGTGACTGAGACCACTTGACATAGCTCTGGGGTGGCTCTAATGGTGTTTTTTTGTTTGTTTTTTAAAAATATATATCTACTTCTTTTAGTTGTCAGTGGACTTTTACTTATTTATATGTGGTGCTGAGAATCGAACCCAGTGCCTCACACATGCTAGGCAAGCGCTCTGCCACTGAGCCAGAACCCTGATGTCTTCTAATTATGTTTTTTACATTAAGAATTTGTCCCTAAAGAAACAGATCAGGAGCTGGGGCTGTAGCTCAGTGGCAGAGCACTTGCCTAGCATGTATGTGGCACTGATTTGATCCTCAGCACCACATAAAAAGTAAATGAATAAGTATATTGTATGCACCTTTACATCAGAAAAATACTAAAAAGAAAAAAGAAAAAGAAACAGTACAAACACTCCACGGAGATAAATTTTAATTATATTATTTTGGGCCCTTGTGGCTTTTTCTCTCTCAAGATGTTTTCAAACTGCAGTAAGCAGTCCATCTATAAGACTATTGAAAGTAAGGCCCAGGAGTGTTTTAAGGAGCGGAGCAACAAAGTGTGTGGGAACTCCAGGGTGGATGAAGGAGAAGAATGTGACCCCGGCATCATGTACCTGAATAATGACACCTGCTGCAATAGCGACTGCACGCTGAAGCCAGGTGTACAGTGCAGGTGAGAAACACTCCCACATTGAGTCTGGGGGGTTGGTACAATCAATGTCTGTGTAATAGAAGATTGAAAATACAGGGTTTTAAAACTGTGTGTGTGTATGAGAGAGAAAAAGAGAGAAGCTTTCTGGAAAGCAGTTTGGCACAATGTAAAAACATTACTCAACTTGCATGCTTTTCCACCTAGCAGTCCCACAGTTCAGAGAATCTTTTTAAAGGAAGTAGATGTACAGGAAGGTGATATAACAAGGATACAAGCTCATGGCTGTATCCTTTCATAATAGCAAAACATTGGAAACAATCAAAATTGCCATCCTAGAATATAAATTAATTATCATATATCTATACAATAGAATAATGTTTCTATTTAATGACATAAACTGTGAAGAAAGCAGGTTACAATTAGAAGGTACCAATATTTCCATATTTATGTCCCCTTGATAGACTAGAGCCTGGCTTAGGAAGAAACTTTATACTTTATGGTGAATAACTGAAACTAACCTGTGCATATATATTTTGTATTAATGCTATAGATGAGTGCCAACAGGGAGTGGGGCTCTGGCGGCCTAGTGCCATAGCTGTTGATTGTCTGGTAGACCCCTGGTTTTTTTGTTTCATTTAATTAATGCGTTAATAAAAACAAAGGACACTGAGGTGTTGTAAAGATGATCTATCTATATCCTTATTCTTTCCTACTAAAGTGTGGTATTGATGCTGCCTTATCTACATTAGGAAGGGGCAGAGGGTGGGCAGGTGACTCTAACTCCAGGGAAGTCTGACTATGCAGGAGTGGTGAGTTAGGCAGGGGTCTTTCCTGTGATGTCACTGTAACAGCACTGTAGGCGTTTAATGAGGGCCTGTCATTTGAATTGAATTGTCTCTGTTCTTCCACAGTGACAGGAACAGTCCTTGCTGTAAGAACTGTCAGTTTGAAACTGCCCAGAAGAAGTGCCAGGAGGCTATTAATGCTACCTGCAAAGGCGTGTCTTACTGCACAGGTAGTGCTTTTGCTGCTCTCTTGGAATACTGTGATTCAAGTGTGAATGTATATGCTTGAAAAACAAGTGATGTTTTGGTTTAGATGAAAGCAACCCCTTAACTCTTGTTGTTTGCCATGTGCTCACTTCTTTCGTGAGAGACACTGTGTTGCAGTGTGTCATATACTTGTAGAACTGGTGGACCTGTGTTTTAGTCAGCTTTTTTTCCTTTTGCTCCTGTGACTAAAAGATCTGACCAGAACAATTTTAAAATAGGAAAAGTTTATTTGAGGGCTCACGGTTTCAGAGGTCTTAGTCTGTAGAAGGCAGCTCCATTCCTCAGGACTTGAGGTGAGGCAGAACATCATAGTGGAAGAGTGTGGCAGAGGGAAACAGCTAACATGCTGATCAGGAAGCAGAGAGTCTCCACTTGTCAGATACAAATACATACCCCAAAGCCATACCTCTCCACTTCAGCTACCACTCAGTTAATTCCTATCAGGGGATTAATGCACTGATTGGGTTAAAGCTCTCACAACCCAATCATTTCCCCTCTGAACCTTCTTGCATTGTCTCACTCATGAGCTTTTGGGGGCCACCTCACATCTAAATAATAACAACCTGTGACTCTTATGCTCACTGTTTTTGCCCTCAGGGAACAGCAGTGAGTGTCCACCACCAGGAAATGCTGAAGATGATACAGTTTGCTTGGACCTTGGCAAGTGTAAGGATGGGAAGTGCATCCCCTTCTGTGAGAGGGAGCAGCAGCTGGAGCCCTGTGCGTGCAACGGTGAGCATGGCTTAGCGCTGAGTGCTGCAGCAGGAGGAAATATGGCCTTTGCCTTCCAGATTCCCTATGGAGACCTGGCATGTCAGCTGCTCACAGCTGGTAAAGGTAGTGATGAGAACCAAGCCAGTGACCAGGAGAGCAGGAAGGCAGGGCAGTGTCTACATGCATCTCTGCATTCAGACTCTAGCTCTCCAACTACCTGCATGAACTGCTCAGTGGTTGGTCATCTTGCTTCATTTTTAGACCATGTGGCAGTCTTTGGGGTGGGGTAGAAGACTTTTGGGTATGGGTAGAAAACTGTCTTCACCCTTCTCCCACATACAAATCACAAAAGCAGCAGAAGCTGTCTGCACTCCATTGCCATCAAATTAGTAAACTCCTTCATGAACCCAACCAGAGAGCTCATTTCAGAATCTGAACCCAGTAGGTGGAATTTTTGCTGTTGTCAGAAAGTCTTGTTCGCCTTTGATCACTGTGGAGCAGTCTGGAATAGGAGCCCTTATGCTGGCCTCACTGTCAGTTTTCAATAAGTTTCAATGCTCTTTTAAGCCTTTGGGTCTGAGAAGAGGCCATAATGTAAGAGGTTCTGCCAGGTAGAAGGAATAACATGTAAGCAAAGAAGAAAGCTGGATGATGTGTACACCTGTAATCCCAGTGACTTGGGAGTCTGGGGCAGGAGGATTACAAGGTTGAGGCCATCCCCAGCAACTTACTAAAGTCCTAAGCAACTTAGTGAGACTCTATCTCAAAATAAAAAGGGCTAGGGATGTTGCTCGGTGGTAAAGTTACCCCGGTTCAATACCCAATACAAAAAAAAAGAAAGAAAAAAATCTGGGGATGTGGCTCAATGGTAGAGTGTTTGCCTACCATGCATGAGGCCTTGGTTTCCATCCCCAGCACTGAGCAAAAAAAAAAAAACAAGACAGAAAACACTTTGTAGATGCCAAGTAAATGATTTATTGAGTGAGTGGTAATAGGCTTGGGGTGCTTTTGGAAGAACAGCACCTGAGACACAGTAAATGCCCAATAAATATTTGATAACGATTTGTTTTTTTGTGTGTGTATTCTAGTTGATTTTCTTCTGAGCACAAATTTGGGCTTTCCCCTGGGTCAGATTAAGACCGTTCTTAAATTGCAGTCCTGGGTTAAATTTTGGCATTTCTATTATTTCTGTGTGTATCCACATGGCATCTTTTGTGCCAGGTGCTATCACAGTGGGTCTTGGGAAAGGTGTTGTTGAGTGTAGGCTGTGGGCTCATGTTAACTGGCAGGTTGCTCAGCTCCCCACCTGCCCTGCAGGTGGAGAGTTCTGACACTTATGCTGGAGTCAATTGGCTCTATGGAGTGTACTTTAAACTGAGAGGCTGCTTGGGCGCGGTGGCACACACCTGGAACCCAAGTGACTCATGAAGACTGAAGCAGGAAGTTTGCAAGTTCAAGGCCATCCTGGGCAATTTAGGGAGACTGCCTTGAAATAAAAAGGGCGGGGTGGGGGATGGGGTTGTGGCTCAGCAGTAGAGCACTTGCCTAGCATGTGGGAGGCCCTGGGTTCGATCCTCAGCACCACATAAAAATAAATAAAGGTATTATGTCCAGCTACAACTAAAAAATAAATTTTTTTTTTTTTTAAAAAAGGACAGGGGATGTAGCTCAGTGGTTATGCATCCTTAGGGTCAATCCCCATTACTGTCAAAACAAAACACACATAACCCTGAGAATCCAGGGATTAAAATCTGCAAGGTAACAAGAGTGTTAGGTCAAAGGGACACATTTTAAGAGTATTTCTGAGCACAATTACACATGCCTATAATCCTAATGACTCAGGAAGCTAAGGCAGGAGTATCACAGGTTCATGGCCAACCTCAGCAACTTAGTAAGACCCTGTCTCAAACTAAAAATACAGAGGACTGAGGAATGTAGCTCGGTGGTTGAGTATCCCTGTCCAGAAGGGGAGGGTTATTATGAAGGGCTTGCATAGAGGGAATACTTTATCCTTGTCTTTTAAGAGGGCCTTTTTTTGGGGGTGGGGGTCTGCTGGGGATTGAACTCAGGGGCATTCAACCACTGAGCCACATCCCCAGTCCTATTTTGTATTTTATTTAGACACAGGATCTCACTGAGTTGCTTAGTGCCTCACCTTTTGCTGGGGCTGGCTTTGAACTTGCCATCCTCCTGCCTCAGCTTCCCCAGCCACTGGGATTATAGGCGTATGTCACTATGCCTGGCTTAAGGGGGCTTTTAAACAGAGACTCTTCTGTGTAGACTTTTAAAGCCTTGTAGCTTGAGGACTATGAACTTAGAAACTGTTAGGGGATGAATTTGGCTAGTATTGTTACCGCTGTTGACCGGTGACGAGTTCTTGCTTCCCCAATGTTGAAGAATAACACCAAAGAAGCACGCCGAGGCAAGGTCAGAGTAGAAATTAGAAGTTTATTAAAGGACAGCAGAAAAGACTTCTCCCGGAGGAAGAAGGGGACCCAAGAGGTGGAATCCGTGGAAGGGATGTTGTCTCCCCTTTTTATAGTTCTTTCAGTGATGGAATGTAGGTGGGAAGGCCCGAGGGGTGGGACACAGGTGGGCCAAAGAAGTAATCTGGTCAGGAAGGACTTCTGAGTCAGCACCTTTTTGCTGGGGGCTGTTCATTGACATTTCTTTGAGGTGGACTTTGGCCTAGGGCCTTTTGGGACTTCATTAACATTCCATGAGTTGTCCTGTGTTTTCCGGAATCATTGCCAGCATGGCCTCCATTTTAGATTTCACTCTGTATTAGACCCGATTTACCTAACTACACTGACTACCTAACTTTAAATCTGGCTTCAGTATTATCTTTTGTGTGTTGGGTGCACTCACACATGGTATTGGGGTTGAACCCAGGACCCTGTATATGCTAGGCAAGTGCTCTACCACTGAGTTACATCCCCAACCCCAGATAGTGTTAGTTTTTGAAATAAAAAACATGTGTTTGGAAAAGCATGGTCAGAGAAGAGGAGAGGAGGAAGAAACTGGGTGGCAGAGGACTCAGTGTCAGGCATTGTGCTATCTCTGTTTCAGAAACTGACAACTCATGCAAGGTGTGCTGTAGAGACCGTTCTGGCCGGTGTGTACCCTATGTCGACGCTGAGCAAAAGAACCTATTTTTGAGGAAAGGGAAGCCCTGTACAGTAGGGTTTTGTGACATGAATGTGAGTATTTATGTAAAGCTTGTTTTGAAACAGACTAGAAATTCTTGTATCGGATTTGATTTTGCAAATGGCTGACAATCCTTATGTCTTTCTAACCCACTGCTTGTTTTTATTGGGATTTTAGAGTTATGTATGGGAATTGCTTAAGAAGAAACAGCCAAGTGCTCTCAGGTCACTGGAGCTCAGACTTCCTATAAAGAAAGAAGTCTTCTGAACTCAGATGGATAAGACCCTGGGTGGGAACCTTATGGTAAAATTGGTTGGTTTCAGGCCCTCGGTTCTAATAATTGGTTTCCTAAGTTACTTGCAGAATTGACTAAGACTGCAAAATTGTTCACAGTGTGATTCTGAAGCAGGTACTAAGTGAGTAGAAAAGACCAAGCCTACTTGAGTTTTATCTCCTGGTAATTTTAGTTCACTTATAATAAAACTGGACTAATTGTGAAAACATCATGACAGCAACATCTTACCTTCTTAGGTATTACACTGAAATTATTGTCTTGTGCCCAAGATAGTCCACTACGTGATTTAAATGCCCAGTATTTTTTTTTTTTTTATAAAGCCATATTGCTTCTAGATGCATTGCTTTAGGGATAATGCTGTATATTTTCCCTTCGTAGGGCAAATGCGAGAAACGAGTACAGGATGTAATAGAGAGATTTTGGGATTTCATTGACCAGTTGAGCATCAATACTTTTGGTAGGTGATTTCCCCAGATGTGATTTATTTTTTCCCTTCCTCCTTTCCTTCTCTTTGGGATTGAACCCAGGGATACTTTACAACTGAGCTACACCCCCAGCCCTTTTCACACTTTTTACTTCAAGATAATCTAAGTTGCTAAGGCTGGCCTCAAAGTTGGGAATCCTTTTTCCTCATCTTCTCAAGTTGCTGGGAATATAGGCATGTGAACTGAGCTGATTTCTATAACATTAGAAAAGTGTGGTTTCAAAATTCGTGCTCTCATCCTGCAGAAAATGAAAATATAACAGTTTTGTTGACCAGGATAGTTCACTCATTATAGTTGTGTCCCTGTGTAGCTTGGATATATGAATTTTCAAAGGAGGGAATTACTGTAAATCTGTCTCCTGTTTGATATAAGATTTATTTATTTAAAGGTAGGCATCAGGGGCTGGGGTTGTGGCTCAGTGGCAGAGGGCTTGTCTAGCACACATGAGGCCCTGGGTTCAATCCTCAGCACTACATAAAAATGAAATGGAGATATTGTGTCCACCTACAACTAAAAAATAAATATTAAAAAAAATAAAAATTGCCCTTAAAAAAATAAATAAATAAAAGTGGGCATCAGAGGCTTGGGTTGTGGCTCAGTGGTAGAGCGCTTGCCTAGCATGCTTCAGGCACTGGGTTCGATTCTTAGCATCATATACAAATAAATAAAATAAAGGTCCATGAACAACTAAAAAATATTAAAAAAAAAAAGTGGGCATCCGATTTTGCAAAGCATTGGTATGTATTATGTTCTCAAGGGTCCCTAATTTAGAAGTCAGTCACAAAAATAATAGTATCCAAGTGACAAAAACATGGTCTTCTCAAGAAAGTGCTACCAAGTAGTGGCACTGTGAGTACCTAGTATCTTGGCATAGTTACTCACTCTAGGGAGAATGCTGGACACTGCAGTCTCTTTGTCCTCAGGGTGCCAGGGTTGTTTCTCTAATAGCATGTGGTGTGGAAATGGTTGAGTCTAATGCAGGAGCAAGATGTTCGTTCCTCTCAGTATGGGGTGGGTAATGGTGTCCAGCCATAATAGTCTAAGAGAATTCCCTTGTGATTTGTAAAGTTCTTGGTCAAGACATTCATGTTTGGAATTGTTCACAGGGAAGTTTTTAGCAGACAACATCGTAGGATCTGTCCTGGTTTTCTCCTTGATATTTTGGATTCCTTTCAGCATTCTTGTTCATTGTGTGGTAAGTCACCAATTTTTAAGTAACCAAGCATTTTATTAAAATGTTGAGCAATTCCGTGTAACATGTAACTTTTGGAAAAGAAAACTTGTTTTTAGCAAAGTCTGTCCTGATGTTTCTAATGACATTTTTGATGTTTTCTTAGGAGAGCCTGTCATATAGACATCTTAGCTGATGGTCTTTTTTCTTATTTTGTTTGGGTGTTTTACTTTCATAAGTAATTTCTTAGGTATTTTACACTTTTACATGCAGACTCATTTAATTGGATTTGCCTGGGACCTTTGAGCGAAGCTTTTTATACAGGAGCATTTTCAGGTTAGCGTGTTATTAACACTAAAAATCAAACGTCAGCATTTCAAAGCTGTTCCTCACATAGTATCCATATAGGTTCCTAGCATTGTATAGGGTATTTACATCTTTCCAACTAAGTAAGAAGGAGCATTCTTTCCTCTTCTTGCTCAAAATGAATTAACAGTTATAAGTTAATTTGGGCTTTGCTTAAGGAATTCCAGGTACTTTATAAATTTGAGCCTTTTTTCAAACTTTTCTTTACAAACCCATTTACCTTGCATCTATGGGGAATGGGGGCTGTGTGCTATAGAGATGAGGAAGTCAGACTCAGACTTCCAGACTTATTCTGACTCACGCTCACTCTGCTCCTGTGAGCTGGAAGAGTTATAGCATAGCTAGCTCACATGGCAAAGGTGCTTTTCATTCCTACTGGGTTCTCAGACTTAGCAGGTACCTCACTGAACAGCTCTTCCTTAGGGCGGAGAGCATGATGGTATGGTATAGGAGCAAACTCTCTGGGGAGCATTTCTGCTACAGCAGGGCTTTCTTGAGGTGATGAAGAGCTGTGTCCTTCACGATTGCTTTTACTGGAGTTAAACCTGTTTTATTTACAGTGGAAGTTGTACTAAGGACCGCACAGCTACTCTTGATTTCAGAACAGATTCTGTGACTTGTGGGTTGGTAGATGATGGCTTGTTTCTAGCCACAGAAAACCATCATGGCAGTAGATCTGAGCTGAGACCCTGATTTTTGGTGCTGCCTTGCCTTTGTCAGTCACTTGTTACGCTTCAGCCACACACAAGAACCAGGAGAGAGAGCAGATGACTTTGTATTTAGTCTTCTGCAGAAATATAAGGATTGAGGCCCAGCTCCTCCAATAATTTGGTTTCTGTGGATACAGCTGCGAAGAGTGTGAGGCTGTGGGTGCTGAGAAGGCAAGCATTGCCATCTTGGTCTCCTGCCTGCTGCCCATGCAGCCAATACTGGTGCATCAGCCTTTTGACTTTGTCCTCAAGATTCCCGTGGTATCTACTCACAGGGTGAGTTCTCTCAGAAAAGCAGCACTTAAACTCTGCCTTTCCATGCTAATACCAATATTTATGCAGAGTAAACATTTCTAGTCTCGCTTATACAAGAAACATGTTCTCATTTAGTGCACCCTGTGACACTTTTATGCCAGGTGGAGGAATGGAACCCAGGGCTGCATGTATGTTAGGCAAGTGCCCCACCACGGAGCCATACTCCACTCCCATGCTGCCCATTATGGTTCAGTTTCTGAGTTCCTCATTTCATCTTAGGAGGAAAGAATATGTAGCCACTGAGGTGTGGGTGTGTAGGAATTGTTTTTTCTTACTATTCCTTTTTTTCTAGGATAAGAAATTGGATAAGCAATATGAATCACTGTCTCTGTTTAACCCCAGTGTAAGTATACCACATGAAAATAAAGAATAATTTTTGGTTACATTTTGAGATCCTATTAGGCAAAGATCTTCAGTTGACACCCAGCAAGAGTCTCTACCTTTACAGCTCAGCCCTTTTGGCTAAAAGGATCTAGGTTGCATGTGAACTCTCCTGATAGCAGTGATGTACTTATTAGTTGGGTGGATAGATATTTAGAGGGGAGCCCTGGGCTCCCCTTCCCTACAGCTGTTTGGAGTGCTTTAGCTGTTCAGCACTGAGTTGTTTTCAGATCTTTTCCTGTAATAGGTCTTTATAATTGAGTTCTCTTTTGGATGCCTAAATACCAAGTTGTCAGGATATCTGAAAGTTGTTCTGAACTTCTTGGGTTGAGTGAGCCTGATATCTGGCACTTTGCTTTAGCACAAAGGATCACGGTACTGGGCCATTTGATGGGTAAGGTTGGAGCTTAAGAACCTTTGATCTTTTATTCCCATCAATTAAAACCCACATCTTTCCAGAATGTTGAGATGCTAAGCAGCATGGATTCGGCCTCAGTTCGAATTATCAAGCCCTTTCCTGCACCCCAGACTCCAGGCCGCCTGCAGCCCCTACAGCCCACCCCTATGATGCCACCAGTGTCTGCTGCTCCAAAACTGGACCACCAGAGAATGGACACCATCCAAGAAGACCCCAGCACAGACTCACATATGGATGAAGATGGCTTTGAAAAGGACCCCTTCCCTAACAGTGGCACAGCTGCCAAGTCCTTTGAGGATCTCACGGACCATCCAGTCACCAGAAGTGAAAAGGCTGCTTCCTTTAAACTGCAGCGTCAGAACCGTGTGGACAGCAAAGAAACTGAGTGCTAGTGAGGGGTCATGTCCTAAGTGATTTTGACTTACATGTGCAAATATTTTTATAAATTTGGCCTAGAAGCATGACATATATCTTGTGAAGAACTGGGAGGGATAAGGAAATGACTCAACAGCAAATGCTAGCCATGTGTTTGAGCTTCCTTCACATAAGCAGTGCTGTCCAGTTAGACCCTCTTCCTTTGAAGAGGTCAGATGAATCTGGCTTATTTTCAGACTTTCAGGTTTTAGTGTTTTTGAGCTTCAAAACAGCCTTTGACCTGGTGGTGCAAAAGCAGAAAATACAGCTGGTTTAGGTTATTGTAAATTAACCTTTATACTGATAACAGCACTGATTAGGGAGATGATCAGTTTTTATCTTTTATATACTGTAATGACCCTATGAGGCACTTAGCAGTTATTTGAGAGGACAATTGGAACAATTTTTTTTTTCAAGTAAAGGTAAAGGAATGAGATAATCTATTATTGCCAAAATGTGGGTGTTTCTAGGTATTACCCAGATCTTTTCACAGCAGGGAGAAAGCTACATCTAAACTTACAAATAATTTGGGTGAATAAGGCCTTTTCTAAGGCTAGTACTTTCTAGATTAAAACAACCTAGTTTATAGTGAAGTTTACAATAGTTAAGATAGCCTGTTAATTTCTCAGGTCTCCGATTTGCTGGGTAGCTTTTCTGTGTTTTATAAGTATCTTCATATATCCCTAATATTGTTTACTATGCGTTTAAAAATTCTTTATCCACAGTACTACAAAATATGATCCAAAAAAACACAGTTGCCTATTGTTAAGTTAGTGGACAAGAGAGTAAATGAGATACTTTTAACCAAAGAACAGGTTGTTTTGAATATGCTGAGATGTGACAAGCCAGGAAAGGGAACACTGCCTGTCCTGGGGTAGGGGTATGGCCCTACCAGACCTGATACTTCAGAAACCCTTTTTAATTACCCACAAGTTGATGGTCACATGACTTCTTGCCAAGTGCTTTAGGATTCTGGATGATCTGTTGTTACCGTGTGAAGGATAAAAAAAAAAAAAAAACATAGCCTGAATTCTGATCTCCATAAAATTGTTTTCTCCTGTGAACTAAAATGTGCTTACCAGCCAACACATTTTAACCAAGATGACTTGTAAATTTTGAGGGCAGTTAACCAAACTTGTGACAAATCATGCTTTCTTCTTCTGTAAGGACATGTGTTACTCAAATGTTATTTGTTACACTAATACTTGAATTTGTACCTTATGGTATTTGCTATCTTTTAACTTGTCAGGATAGTCTTATATTTTAGTTCCACTTTCATAATTTGATACAAGGTGAGTGGGTGTATGTATGAGTGAAACGGTTCTCAGCAGAATGTAAGAAAACTTTTTTTTTTTTTTATAAAATTGTGACTTTTTAAAACAAAAATTGTGTTTCCTTTTTTTTTTTTTGCCATGTATAGGATTAACAAACTGCTCAGGATGGCACTGATGATACTTGCACCAGTCAATAAACATTTATCAAAACAGAATGTGCTCAACTACAAAGCTTCCCTGAAGAATCTGAAAACTTTTATTATAAACATTAGTGGCAAAAATTGGTGTTTTGGTCCAGCATAGTGAGGAAGAATTTTAAGCTTGAGAAAAAAATATTCTGCATTCAATTGCCTTGGAATCTATATGTTATAATCACCAACTTCAATCTATAAATTAACAACCAGATTTGCATTTCCTAGAATTGACTAATGGTCTCCATCTCCCAGTAGACTTAGTTCAGGTTGTGCTTCTGCTACATCCTTCCAGTAAGGAAGCAGCAAAGGCAGAGAAGAGACTTTCTTCTCTATCAGAGGCCAGAGGTGTAAAAACAAAAATTCATTTCCCTTTGGTGATAGATGTAGTCCGTCAGAGGATAAGTAGAATGAGAAGTCCTGTAAAGAGAAGGCACAGTAAAGCTGTATAGTTTTTCTCATTGCCAGTGTGTGCTTCCCTCCCAGTATGGGCCTGAGTCAGAACTCACCAGCCCTTTGTTTCAGGCATTTGACCTGAATTGTCTCAGACCACAGCAGCAGTATAAATGTGAATGATATATGCTGGTGCTCTCTATATTAGACCTGAGCTTCATAAAATTCATTACCACTATGTGCCTGAGTTCTCAGGGACAGCATTATAGGCCTTCACTCTAAAGTGGTTATCAGCTGAAAGAGGCTTAATGAGTGAATGATTCTTTAATGTAAATAACAAAAATGAAAAACCTGTTATTAAGAAAGCTCAGGGTGTCTGGTTGGGGATGTAGCTTAGTAGCAGAGCACCTGCCTAGCACACTCGGGCTAGGGACTGAGTTTAATCCCTAGTACCAGGAAAATTTAAAAAAATACCTTGGGGTCCTAGTAAGTCAGTTTCATGTGACTCTTAGGCAAGATTTTCGGGGAATGACAATCCAAATGAGAACAAGAATTATTGGGCTATGACTCCTGTTTTACTGCCACTCCCCTTAATAGCCACCCTCAGAGCCATTTCTCCCTTACAGAAAACTCTTGGCCAGGCAAGGGCTCTTGCCCAATCCACTTTAGAGTTGCATGGAAAAGCTATATGGCTTTCACAGACCAAGATCATAGACTCCAGCAGTGCTTCTCCCTAAACCTCAGTATCCTCTTCTGGATGGTTGATGTTTCCTCCATTCTAGGATCCTGGTGTGTTAAAATGACTCATTAGCATAACTAACCAAGTGTTTTAAAATGTCCTTTCCAGTCAGGTGCAGAGGTACACACCAGCTACTCTGGAGCTGAGACAGGAAGATCATTAACTTTGAAGCCAATCTGGGTAATATGGGGAGACCCTGCCTCATATAAAGTAAAAAGGGCTGGGGATATAGCCCACTGGTGGAGTCCCCTGGGTTCAATCACCAGTACCCCCAAAATGTAAATAAGATGTCTTTTCCTCTGTAGCACAACTTTTTGCAACCACCACGTTGGATTCTTAGGCTAAAACAATTCTGGATGTTGACCCTTTAGCACTCAGGCAGCCAAGGCCTCTCCTAATCTGAGCGCCCAGAAGACTCTCAAATAGACTCAAATCCAGTCCAGGATTAGCAGCCTGGAGGCCAGGAGGGCAGTGATGTACTCAAGTACAGGGCTGGGCTCTGAGAACCTCCAAAGATGACTGGCAATGCTCACTGTCCACATGGTGGTATGGCTCTTACTGGTTACCATTGTCCCCATTATATATATATAATTATTACCATTGTCCCCATTATATATATATATATATATATATAATATATATATATAATAAGTGTGTAAATGTTAGAAACCACCAGGTCTTTTGAAGGACTGGTAAGAATTTAAGTGGGAAGGAAAAAATTGGCATCTGGTTTGGTAAGTTCTTGGCTGTTTCCTTTCTACCTTCTTTTGTCCAGATGGCCAAACCTAATGGCTATGAAGAGAGTAAACTGAGTCAGGCTGAGTTTTTTGTTCAAAGAACTTCCTGTGCCCTGGATCCTTTTCCTCTGATACTCCAAATGCCACAGTCCTTGTCACAGTCATCGTTTTCTCTAGGTCTCAGCAGAGCAAAGAAATGGCCTTTTTAAGTGCCCCGTAGCACAAATAGTTAGTACAAAACTGAAGAGGAAAAAAGCCCTGTGTCTGACTCTGCCTCTCCTGTGCCACTCATTGGGATCTATGTAGGACCTCAGTTTTGTCATAGGCTCCCCACCTAACCGCTGGCTATGTGTTGTGTCATTACAGTATTGACTTTCTAAATGTCACATAGATGGAATCACAGGTGTAACCTTTCAAATCTTGCTGCTTTCCTTCAGTGAAATGCCTCTGGGCTTCATCCTGGTTGCTGCACTTCCTATAGCATTTCCTACCTCTGCACTGGCTTAACCAGTTTACTGTCTCACTCTCGAAGGATACACAGGTTGATTCCAGCTTCCGGCAATTATGCATTATGCTGCTATGAACAGTTACATGCTAGGTTTCTGGGGACATGGTTTTCATTTCTCAGGTACATTCAGGATTGGAGGGCTGGGTCCTCTGGTAGTACATATGTAACTATAAGAAACTGTCCAGCTGTGTTCCTGTACCATTCTGCATGAGGACTAGCTTTTTATCTTTTATACTTGTAAATGGGGTTTCATTATTTTAAAATAATTAGAACTACATGTCTTAAGCTGTGAATGGTATAGCAAATACCATAAGCTGCTTGAATTCACTGTTTTATTAATAATAAGTCTTAACTTTCTATGTCACTAAATAATAACTCCTAGTTGAGGAACCAGGTAAATTCATGCAGCTCCTTCCTTTCTCCAAGCTATCCCACCCTTTTTGCTGAAAGGGCTGGCTGGCTGGCTTCTTTGTGATCCCACTCATCCTGGAAGGACTGAGCAAAGTCACTATACCTCATTGTCTTTCTGCATCATGGTCCACAGGTCAAGAACATCAGTCCCACAGTCTTGGGCCACTTGTAAACACACACTGGCATATTCACCAACAACGGAGTTCAAGCGATTTATTTTCCAACCTATTGGAGAGAGGAAATCTAGGAGGTGACTGAACACAAGTGCTGGTCCTTGTGCAGGTTGTGAGGACCCCGGTGGTTTCTAAATTCCATCAATGATAGCCCCTCTCAGAGTCTGGTTATCACAATGATGGGTCTCACAGGCTACTCTCATGTAGTGCTCTACACGGCAGAGGACAAAGTTCAGTGGGAAAAGAGGGAGTTGTTACTGATAACCACAGCCTTCTGAGAAGCTGAAGAGGATATTCTACAAGACTTGAACAGAGGTGCAGAGGAAGGAAAGGCCCAGGGAGCTGGGGCTGCTGGGCTAGAGAGCAAGGCAGAGGTGACCTGGGCTTGGACCACACCAGAAAGAAAAGACCATGGAAGATGCAGTGCTGAGACCCAGGTAAGAAAACGCCACTGCAATACAGTGGAAAAAGTTGTCCTCTGAGAACTGGACAGTCCTGACAATTGCCTATTAACTGCCCTATACGTAGCTGTGTGACTGAATAACTTGCTTAACCATGCTGAAGTTTTCCTGCTATGTTGATAATGCCCACCTGATCATAGGAACAGCAAGATCATTGAAAGGCTAGATTCTTGCAGAATATATGTGCTCTACCCCCGCCTTCTTGATATTGAAGATTGTGTGGCATTCACAAAGCCCCGGGTTTGATCACCAGCACCCAAAAATGTAAAAAAAGAAAAAAAAAAAAAAAAGGCTAGTAATGTAGCTCAGTGGTAGAGCATTCCTGGGTTCAAACCCCATTGAGCTTACTCCCCAGCCCCATCATGTTTTTATTTATTTTTGTGGGGACTGAACCCAGGGCCTTGTGCATGCGAGGCAAATACTCTACCAACTGAGCTATATCCCCAGCCCCACATCAGGTTCCTTTTTAAAACTTTGTTTACAAAGTTTTGAGACAGGATCCTACCAAGTTGACTAGACTGGCCTCAGCCTCCTGCGTAAGTGGGAGGTGTGTGCTACTGCACATGGCTGCCTGTGCATATTTGACTATGTCATGCTGCTTCATCCTTTCCCTATCAGAGGAGAGTGGAGCTAGAGCTAAAGCCAGTGAGAAGCTCAGGAGGCTGCCACAGCAGAACTAGGGGTATGGGCAGGACAGTGAGAGCTGGTGGAGATGTGCGATTATAACAGGAGCAAATGGGCAAATGGAGGTGGAGATAAAGGAGTACTTATACCTATGCTGGCCTGGGTTTCTGTCTGAGAGGAGGAAAGAATAAACTCTTCCCAGGTATTGACAGATCACCTGTGTTTCACCTCTTTTAACTTGTTCTAGGATAACCTGTTCTCTGAGTTTAAGGCAGCTTAGAAAAATTCCACAATGCACCTTTTCAACCAAATATGTGTAAACATGAGAAAACAGCATCTTTACATAGAAGAAACATTTTTACACAAAAGAGATCTTATACCATTATACTTTTTCTTTCAAATGATGAAGAATAGAAAAAAAAAAGGGGGATGGGGATGAGTATTCTTTTGGCAGAGTGGAAAGGGCCATCTCTCATGGCCCCTAATGAGGAGATGGGCAAAGCTAGCAGCTTCAAGAACATCCTGATACCAAGAAGTCATGAAAAGCACCACAAATGTTGAGTAGGTGCCCAGGATATACATCTAGCCCTTGGACCCAGCATCTCTCAAACCACTGCAGCTAACCTGCCAGTTCCAAGGCTTGCAGCCAGGCTCTCTGCACACTCTCAATGGGCTTCATGTATGATGGAGCTGGCAACTATAAAGTCCAGGCCAGTGGTTCCTTCCTGACTTACCCAAAGCCAGAAGCCCTTTTCTGTCAAAGTTATTGGTAAGACATAATGGAAGTTGACTGAAAACAGACTAATACAGGGCCCACAAGCAGGAAGTCTTTTGAGTGTTCATGTCCAGGTTTGATGCCACTAGGCATGGCTGGCTTACCTTGCATGATGCACTCCTTTTCCCAGGCTGTTTCACAAAGCGGAGGTGGCGTGATGAGTATGACTCGATGCTCAGGGACATCCACTGATTTCAGGTACTGCACCATGCTTTTTAAGTTTGCAACATACTCTTCCAGGGGAATGTGCTGCTTGGGATTCTCATCTGTTTATAAAGGACAAATTTTTTGGCTCAAGGTGGCAATGATTAAAATGAAACCACTTTCATGGCATGCATACAATTCTTGAAGTCACTGGGGAACTGTTAAGGTTTCCTTCTTAAAGGATTAAAATGTAACCCAGGCGCAGTGGTGCATGCCTGTAATTGGAAGCTCAGGAGGCTGAGACAGGAGAATCGTGTGTTCAAGCCAGTCTTAGCAAAAGCAAGGTGCTAAGCAAGTCAGAGACCCTGGGGAAGGAACCCAGGACTTTGTGATGCTAGGCAAGCACTCTACACTAACCTACACCCCAGCTCCAACATAAGCTATGTCAAAATTTAATAAACTGCTTTTTCCTTTGCAATTTCCTCAGTTGCTTGTGTGCTTAGAAAGTATTTATCCTTATTCTACATATGATTAAAATTCACCATTAAAATTTCTTTTAAGATTTTGATTCAATATAAAATGCAAAGGGAATATTTACTTTATTTTCCTCAAATTTCTTACATCCTTTCTCACTAGTGAAATGCAAATTGCAGGGGTGTATCTTGAGCCCTGTTGCCAACTGTACCCACTAAAGAGAGAATTGGTGTGAATATACTATGTAATAACAACCTGAGACATGTGCTCTATATATGTAATAAGAATTGTAATGCTTTCTGCTTATATATAAATAAAAACACACACAAAAAGAGAAACACTGGAAATACAGCACAACACTAATGGACTCCAGAAACAAAGTGCTGCAGTTTAAGTCTGCCAACGATGGAGGGATGGGAATAAAAACCACCCACAGCAGAGCCAGAAGAAATCCCTGTAAACAAATTCAAGGAATGCATACGTTTGGTGAAACTTTCTCTTTTGGAATATAAGTAAACAGTTAAAAGTATATAAATCCAAGTTTGCTCTAATGTTAAAATGACTAAAAATTAACTAGGAAAACAAAAATGCCATTACCTTTTAGTGCACTGTCATTGGCGCCAAAGAAAATTGTAACTACTACTGGGTTGTCCAAATTGTTCCCTTTCCTGATTAGTCTTGGAAGAATAATTTTGGCCCATCTGGTGTTGTAACCTGAAAATCCACGATTCAGAACATCACATCTTCTGAAATGAAAGATTGTTAAAAGATTTAACTGAGCAAAGAATTGCTTGGTAGCCCACTTTAGCAAGGGTGTGCTGGGCTTCTCATCCCAGCACGTGGCTTTGACCCAGCCCAGCTTTCACTTCAGTAAAATCAAGTACAGGGTTGAAACACGCTGATCTCTCTTAAGTCAGTTCTGGGACACATGTAAATCACCATACTCCTCAAAGAGGGAGGTGATAAATTATGTTGAAGGGGTTGATTTAGTCTGAAGACTTTCATGGTAGTATAGAGAATAACTTTAAAACTGTTCACAACAGATGGATATTAATGTGACCAAGTACAGTATCTTAGAAAATCACTAACAAACTGAAACTCAGTGATTTTGTTTGAGGTGTTTGAAATATTTTAGACTTTTGGTTTCAAATGATTTTATAATTAGTTTTTAACTAGTTCATTAACAGGCATCTCTCCCCAACCCCTTCTTAAAAATAGTTTGACTCAAGCTAGGTATGGAGGCACATGTTTATGATCCCAAAAATTTGGGCATCTTAGGTAGGAGGATTGCAAGCTCGAAGCCAGCCTCAGCAGTTCAGCAAGAGCGGTCTCAAAATAAATAATAAAAAGGACTGAAAATAATTTGACTGATACAATGAAGAAAAAAAACACACACACCATACCACCACCACCACCACCACACCACACACACACACACCCCCCCCCACACACACAATACAACCATGGCTCTTGAAGCAGGTTGCGGGGGTTTACATGCCAGATCCATCCTTGGCTAGTGTGTCCCTGACATGAGGAATCCCACTTCAGGATCACACTACTTTAGAACACCTTAGATGATATTAGTCACATGACAGGGGCTCTATCATAAAAGAAAGTAATTTTGGTAAATAATAATATCAGAATAATTCATAGTGGGAAGGATGGATGGGATAATTATATCCTTTGCTTCTGTAGATGATTAAAAGCTGTCCATAATAAAAAGGTCTTTAGAGGTATTGGTGCACACCAGGAATCCCAGCATACTGGAGGCAGGAGGATTGTGCCCCTGGGTTCAATTTCCAGTATTATTTATGTCGAATAGATAATAAAATTGTATTTTAAAATAAAATGAGCCGGGCACGGTTGGACACACCTGTAATTTTAGCAGCCTGGGAGGCTGAGACAGGAGAATCTCAAGTTCAAAGCCAGACTCCGCAACTGTGAGTGCTAAGCAACTTTGAGACCCTGTCTCTAAATAAAATACAAAATAGGGATGGGTATGTGGCTTAGTGGTCAAGTGCCCCCGAGTGCAATCCCTGGTACCAAAAATATATATAAATAAAATGAATCTGCAGTTTCAACTTTATGATTAGAAAACTGGTGTTCATTTTGGTATGTGGTTCAAATTCTTACATGTAAAACAATAAATGAAAAAATTGCAGTACCAGTAATTGAAGGCTGCAGTGCCAGGCGGCAGACTCCAAGGAAGGCAGCAGGAAGGGTCTCATTTTCATGGACCTACTCTGAAAGCTCTCAAGTAGCATTTGTACATCTTGGGAACAACAACAACAACAAAAAAAAACCCAGCCATATTTATTTGTAAATGGGCCTGAATGTTTTTATTTGTAAAGATTCCAGGAAGCTAACAAGCCATTTAGAATCCAGCCACAACACTTTAAAATGGAAGTTCTCTAGAATTTTAACGAAGTGGGTATGTCTTACATTCATTCAATGATATAGTCACTGTAGCATTTCAAAAACAAAGGGCAGGGCTAGGGGTATAGCTTAGTGATAGAATGTATGCTTAGCCCTGGGTTCAATTCCCAGCAACCTCTCCCCAGGACACATTCTTTTTAAGAAGGGCAAAACAGTTTCATAAGAGTCATAGCAGTACAACCACGAGGTCTGGAATCCTAACAGCTGTGCCTGGATTTCCCCATCCTTGACTAACAAGGAGGCACTGGCCAGGGACTAATTCTCATCTGCCAGGCTGAGTGAAAACTAAATGTAAAGGCTAGACACACATAAGGAGCTCAATAATTGGCAGCCAGATTTAAAATATATATATATAATTATATGATCGTTTGGGAGTCAAGACCAGGACAAAAGTACCAGTGAGGCCCAGGGTTGAAAGTGTTAAAAAGATTCCCTTCCAAAAGAGAAGCATATCTGAATTTCTCTGGGTTGAATTAAAAAAGTCAGCAGTATCTTAAGTTATTCAAAAGGCTAAAAAACAGGAAAATCAAAAACTTGCATATAAAGTCATAGATAATAACAGGAACTTAAATCCATATGAAGATGAAAAAGGATAAGAATTAACTAGACTCCTTCAAAAACATGCAGGTCCTACAAACTGCATTCCATACTGTGCACACCTGCTGAAGCAGGAGGATCACAGGTAGAGATAGCTTGGGCAATTTCAAGACCCTGCGTCAAAATTAAAAGGGCCCAGGGTGTCAAAATGCCCTGGGTTCAATCCTTAATGCTATGAAAGAGAAGAAAAACCTGCTTTCCAGAAAAATAAATTAGGTGCTTTATGAATGACAGTAGACAACCACACATCTTCAAAAGAAACAGCAGCTTTTAAAAACTGAAAAGGGTGAGTTTAACTCTTTCAACTCAGCATTTTGGGTTTCAGAAAACTTGGATATTGTTTAAAAATTGATGAAAATGTACCAATAAATTTAAATTTTGTTAAAATGCTTTTTGCGATGAGTTTACAAGAGCCTGTTTAAAAACTCATGGACGTCACTATGGGCTGAGGACTGTACACTTAATTCTGTATTTTAAAATTCACTGGTGTCCATGGAGGCAGTACGGATGGATAGTTACAATGAGGCATTTCTTAATAAGATTAGGTTAAACTAAAACATCAGGAACAGTTCAGGGTTGTGCAGATGGCTGAAGCAAACATAGGAACCTACTACAAAAATTCACCCCCAAGCATGCAGAGATAACCATTGAATGTGTCCCTCAGAACTCATTTGATATGAAACAGAAGCCTCTGCTGCTATAGTGTTACAGCAGACCCCAGCCACCTGCCAGTACCTCCTTTCCAGGTTCTTGTTTCATGAATTTGAAGAATGAAATTCAGATAAGAGTAGGATTTATTCAAGTGAAAAGAGTCAGAGCTCCTGTAGCACAAAAGGAACCAAAAGGGGTGCCTTTTTTTTTTTTCTTTTTTGGTACTGGGGATTGAATCAGGTGTACTCTACCACCGAACCACATCCCCAGCCCTATTTTGTATTTTATTTACAGACAGGGTCTGACTTGCTTATCATTTCGCTTTTGCTGAGGCTGATTTTGAACTCGAAATCCTCCTGCCTCAGCCCCCTGAGCTGCTGAGATTACAAGCATGCACCACTACACCCGGCTAGGGTTGCAACTTTAATGTACTAGCCTGGGGCTTATATAGTTGCTGGGTGGGGGAACTCAATATCTATGCTCTTCAGATCTTGGAAGAGTTCTAATGCTATTAGTCAAAATCTATGCTGAATATGTACTGGAAAAATATCTAGGCTATTGGTTTGTCTGGAAACTACCTAATTGGCTGTGCCCTTTTAGCCCTTAGTTTGAATTTTCCTATCATCTCCATTAAGGCCCACCTCCACTTCCATTTTCCAAGGACTAGGTTTGGCTGGAATGTTTCTGATTATTCTCATGAAGAGGTACAATTGAAAAGAGCCTTAATTGGGGCCCATTACCGTGACTACCTGACCATTTTACTATCTATCCTACCTTGAGGGTGCACTTGAATTTTTCTGGTCTCACAGCAGTGAATGGAGATGACTCCTATGCCATTCATCAGGCCAGCGTCCCTTTGAGGTAACACTTGCTCACCATAGAGCTTCCTAGTTCCTGATAGGTATCTACCTACTAGAAGAATATGGGTTCGGTATACCATTCCATTCAAAATGAATCCAACTTTGAGTTTTTAAAAAATGATTTTTTTTCTGTCCACCTCCACTAATTTAAATCATACCCATCATAACTGAAAAAACGACTAGTTTTTTTTTATACGGCAAACAGTCAAAATTTTTGTTTCCACAGTTTTTGTGTTTGATTTCACATGGTGCCAAAGCTTTTTGATGAATCCTGCGTGGCTGCCCTTTCTGTTTCTCTAACCATACATTGACTAAGAAAGGAAAGCAGAGATTAATAAAGAATTTGTGGTATCATTCACTTTGAGATGACATTTACCATCAGTAAATACCCAGTATTAATCTAGAAACTATTCTCACCTGACCAGTTTGTCAGCCAATGATGCTCCCCATCCACCCTGCTGAAAAGAAAACTGAAGAAAGAGAAGCCCATTACTAATCGGTATACTCAGAACTTAGCATGGGAACTTGGGTCAGCAGCTCCTCTAGTTGTGTACTCCCTAGATTCCTGCCCTTCCTCACTCGGGGAGGACGTCTTGGGGCCAACTGTAGCTTCACCTGGCAGAACTCTAGGAAAATGGATTTAAGCCAGCCACCTATTAGAGACCTAATACTGGAGAAATTTGTCACCTAAAAAGGTACTACTCAGGTGTGGTGAGCCACGCCTGTAATCTCAGAGACTCCAGAGGCCGAGAAGGAGTTTTCAAGGCAGCCTCCACAACTTGGTACAACCCTGTGTCGGAATAAAAAAGGCTAGTGGTGACCGATGGAGTGCAGGTACTAGGAGGTGCAATCACCTGTGCGTGCAGCTAAGACACGGGTCCACGCTGTGCCAGGGGAACCAGCCACTGCTTTCTTAATGACGTAACTCAGGTGGACACTCCCATGACACACATTCACAAGGTCCTTGAGAGGTTCTTACTGCCCTGATCCTAACATTGATGGTGCATACACACAAAAGCCTGATTTAGATGTCTGCACGTTGGGGGCGGGGTACAGGAACTTAACCTACTATCTTTCCGAAATAATGTATTTAGAATAATTCTCCTTGCCCCCGGGCGCGGTGGCGCATCCCTCATCCCAGCGACTCCGGAAGCTGTGGCAGGAGGATCGCAAATTTGAGGCCAGCCTTGGCAGCTAAGCAAGACCCTGTCTAAAAATTCAAGCCCCGTTATAAGAAAACGTTCTTCCCCTGGATGGGAGTTGAAATGGCCCCGGGTGAAAAGCTCTTCCTGCTTTACTCTTGAGGGCATTTTCAAGGTCCACCCACCAACTACCGCCCGCCGGTGCCCCTCCGAGGCAGCCCGCACGGGCGGCCCGGCCTAGACTCTCCCGAGCCGAGGCAGGGCCTCAGGAGCCGCCGCTCGAGCGACCCGTGGAGCGTCCGGGGCGATCGGAGCGGCGGTACCTGAGTGATGGAGTCCCCGAAAAGCAACACTCGAGGCCAAGGCAGAGAGCTCCCGCCAGACATCCCCGCACAAGCCGCCATACTACTGCGCGCTGAACGCCGAGTCCAGGCCGGATATCCCGCGGGATGCTCGGAGGCTGGCGCTCGGGGGCGAGGCGCTCATGGGGGCGTGGCCTTCGGGAGGCGGGCCCTCGTGGGCGTGGCCCTCAGAAGGGGCACTCGAGGGGTGGGCGTGGCGCTCGAGGGGGTGGGCACTCGCTTTTCCAGGCGGTGCTCTGGCGGCGAGCGCGGCGGGCACCGGGAGGTCGAGTTCTGTGCCTTTATGAAAGTTCGGCCTCACGTATCTCGCGGGTCCGGATGAGATGGAAACAGGCCTTCCCGCGGCGCCCTTGGCAGTTCCCCCAGACAACCCGAGAGGGCGGCAGTTTGGCGCCAGCCCCGACGAGCTGCGGCACAGAGCATCGGCGCAGTCACGAAAGGGGCCCCTGGCACGACCGCCGTTAAGGGCAACTCCGGCGCGTGTGAAGCCTTCGGCCCGGCGACGTGGGAACAGGACAGCTAGGTGCCCAGGGCGAGGCGGCGCGCAGCTACCGGCAGCCCGCCTACCTTGTGCCCAAGTGGCCGAGGACGCTGGCGTGCTGCGCTGCGCGACAAGCCTTCGGCTTCCGGCTTGTGTCCTCTGGAGAGCTTTAAAAATAAAGGCTGATTGCGGACCCTCACTCCTGTCCGCCTAAACGCGTCTAGTGTGGCAGCACTCCGGCAGGGGTCACTGCCTGCGCCAGATGGAGAACCCTTGCCAAGTCTTGAGGTGTTCCGACTTCGTCCTAATCACCCAGACTTCAGCTGCAGCGGAGGTCAAATGTGCCATTTTAGGAATCAGTTCCAGCCAGAGTTCAGAGGGCTGAGAGCACGTGGGGCGGGACCGATACCCAGAACAGTTTAGAAACCTCACTCAAATTGCTTACTTAAACGGTGTGGGACTAAGGGGAAAGGCGCTTTTCCTATTTTTATACATTTTATGTTAAAAGTAGGGCTGGGGATATGGCTCAAGTGGTAGCGCGCTCGCCTGGCATGCGTGCGGCCCGGGTTCAATCCTCAGCACCACATACCAACAAAGATGTTGTGTCTGCCGAAAACTAAAAAATAAATAAATATTTTAAAAAAAAAGGATTACAAAAAGCCTGTGATTTTTTGTAACAATGTTTTTAAATTTATCATATTGTGTGTGTGTGTGTGTGTTTTTTGGTATCAAGGATTGAACCCAGAGGTTCTTGGGCGCTGAGCAACATCCCCAGCTCCCCCCCCCCTTTTTTTGAGATAGGGTCTCATAAGTTGCTGAGGTTGACTTCAAACTTGGGATCCTCCTGGCTCAGCCTCCTAAATTGCTGGGATTACAGGCATGTGCCACTGGGCCCAGATTATCATAAAATCTTCTGACACATAAAAGGTGAAAATTGACCCCGAGATCTTTTAGTATGGGCTGAAGTAGGCTCTTTTATGCAGCCCACAGTGGCCCATTGTAATCCTAACTAGTAATCTCAGCGTGGGCATTTTAGGGAAACCCTGTCTCCAAAACAAACACAAAAAAGGGGTCTGGAAATGTAGCTTTGTGGCAGAGCTCCCCTGGATTCAATCCCCAGTACAAGAGGGGGAAAAAAACTAGGTATGGTGACACACACCTGTAATCCCAGTGACTCAGGAAGCTGAGGCAGGAGGATTGCAAGTTCAAGGCCAGCCTCAGCAATTTAGTGAGGCCCTGTCTTAAAAAAAAATGAAAGGGCTGGGGATGTTGCTCAGTGGTAAAGTGTCCCTGGGTTAAATCCCCAGTAACAAAACTAAAAAAAAAACAAAAAAGGTAAGTAGGCTATTTTTATATAAATGAATCTTTCATTTTAAGTAACAGAATCAGATTTATATACTGAAGGTGATTACCAGAGGAGCTATAGAAGGTCATATCACTAAGAGATGAAGCCCATGAGCTCCGTGGACAGTTGTGAGGGAAGATGCTGGCTAGCAGTGCACTTGTTTGTTCCTGGGGGGGAGTATCAATCAGGCCATTTTCATTATAGATCCCTAGCAGAGCTAAACTGCAGACACTCCTGCAATGTTAAACATACTTCAGGAAATTAGACCAATGAGCAAATTTACACAAGAAACAAATCAACAACTGCCACCTGAATACATTTGAGTAATAAAAACTGAATTTTCCTGACCTGAATGTGTAGATACTATAAAGAAAATGAGTCTTTAAAGTCATATTTTAAAAAATGTACAAATTAAGAATTTGAGAACCTCTCTTCCTTTCACCACCTCTTTGTCTTTCCAGAAGTCCAGGACCCCACCCTACTCCCAAGTCAATGTTCTCACAGGACACCTGGATTCCTAAAACCAGGCTGATGAGACTAGACTGGCTCCCTTTTTCACATTTGCAGGTTGGCTGGCTACTGCTGAGTGCCATCTAGAAGTCCTTTCTGCACTATAACCTCCATCCTGCCTGCTGTAGTCTGACCAGCCGCCTTAGTTTCCAACATATTCCCCTAACCCAGAGGCTGGATCCCCAGAACCTTGTAAAGCCAAGGTAAACCCTCTAGGCTGTCTCCTCTGCTCCCTTCCTCCAGGTTCCTAGACTGGTTCTGGTCCCAAGGGTAAAGGCTCCAAGACCTAAGAAACTGCCTGCTCCACCCTTGGCCATGCTGGCTGAAGGGGCCGGGAAGGACTAGGGCTGGGACCCTTTGTGGGGTTTTACACCCTGCCTTAGAAGAAGCTGGAAGGTGAGTCCTACGAAAGTGGGGATGGGGGAAAGGGGGTGCAAACAGTGGGGCCACAAAAAGAAAGGAATTTGGCAAGAGTGTCAGGAGGGAAGTAACAGAAATGGGTTTAAAACTTTTAAATCATAATCATTACTTGCACTGAAATTCAGAATATAGATGTGAAAATACAAAACACTATTTTCTTTCCTTACTAAATATAATAAGAAATTCTGACTCATTTCCTATGAACATATCAAAAGATTTCAGTGAAACTGCATACATTCTGGGAGGCAGAATCAATTCTAAAATAATGAGCAGTTTATTCAGTAGTTAATTCTAGAAAAATGGACAGATTAGTTGGTAATTTAGTGTGTTGCTGGAATAAAGGCCATTTGATATCAAAGGTAAACAGGCTACCCCCAGAAAACTAAGGTATTTTACTTGAAATAATAGAAGTAGACTCAAAATTAAAAAAAGCTTTTAACACACACAGTGATAAAAGGTAGTCAGTGAACTGGCGTGAGTGCCTCATACAGCCTCTGTGCAGCCAATTCCACCATTTCTCGGAGGGACTCATCGTCTTCACTTCCTTCTTCACATTCTACAGTCTGAAAGTGAAAGCACAAACATGCCTTTTGGAGTCTATAATTATATGGAGGATAAACAGTCTAAGAACAAGCCATCTTCTGTAAGGGTGGAGGGCATTGGAGGACTGATGACCAAGGGGTAGAACTACTAGTCTGCACACCTAGAACAGGTACAGGGTACCAAGCCCGTCCTGACACACGCATGGTCCTAATTAGAGGTGAGCTGAGGGCGGGGAAATATTGAGCCCTGCCTTAGAAGAAGCTGGAAGGTGAGTCCTAGGAAAGAGGGGGTGGGGGAAAGGAGGTGCAAACAGTGGGGCCACAAAAAGAAAGAAATTTGGCAAGTGTCAGGAGGGAAAAAGTAGCAGAAATGGGTTTAAAACTTTTAAATCATAATCACTACTTGCACTGAAATTCAGAATATGGAAAGGTGTAGAGAACTACACGGAATTGCCCATATTTGGTCCAGGCAATGCTAGTCCAAGGAAGCTAGGTGGTACAACAAAAAGTACTTTTGGCAAGCAATGGAGGTGGTCATCTACTCAATATTTGGTATTTAATTTGATTTACACTAATAATCTCATAGTTACTTCTTAAAGCTCAACCATGAAACACTACACTGTTAAAATGCTTAAAAAATCATACTATAAATATTCTCCATTTGGGCTGGGGATGTGGCTCAAGCGGTGGCGCGCTCACTTGGCATGCGTGTGGCCCGGGTTCGATCCTCAGCACCACATACAAACAGAGATGTAGTGTCCGCCGAAAACTAAAAAATAAATATTAAAAATTCTCTCTCTCTCTCTCTTTCTCTTTAAAAAAAAATAAAAATAATTAAAAAAATATTCTCCATTTAAAAATTTAAGATGGAAAAAGCAAATTCTCAATTCTATGACCAAATGATTACTGCTAACATTTCAGTGTATAACTGTGAAGACTTTTAGTTACACACACACACAAACACATATACCCTTTAAAACTATTTTTTTAAGTTGTATAGCTACATCCATCTATCTATCTATCTATCTATCTATCTATCTATCTATGATGCTAAGGATCAAACCCAGTGCCTTACACATGCTAGACAAGTGCTCTACCTCAGCCTATAGATATATATGTGGGTGGGAATGTATATGTATACACACACACACTTATTTTTTTAGATATTATGGTTTAAAATTTTTTTTTAGTTGTTGATAGACTTTTATTTATTTACATGCAGTACTGAGAATCAAACCTAGGCAAATGTGTTAATGCTGAGTCCCAGCCCCAGCCCCAGCCCCACACTTTTCTTACATATATACATATATATACACACTTTTAAATTAAAACAAAAACGGGATACTTTATCATACATGCTGCCTTATAACTTTTTTTCTCAACAATGTAGTGGACAACTCTGTGTATTAATGAATCTGCACCAACATTTTTTTTTTTTTTGGTACTGAGGATTTAACCCAGGGGTACTTTACTGCTCAGCCACATCCCCAGCCCTTTTTATTTTGAGACAGGGTCTCACTAAGTTGTTTAGGCCCTCGATGAGTTGCTAATTCTGGCCTTGAACTTGTGATTCTTCTGTCAGCCTCCTGAACCACTGGGATTATAGGCACGTACCTCAGCCAGCTGCACCAACTTTCTTGTTATTTAAAAAATTTTTTGTAGATACTGGGGATTGAACTCAGGGGCACTTGACCACTAAGCCACATTCCCAGCCTTATTTTGTATTTTATTAGAGACAGGGTCTCACTGAGTTGCTCAGGCCTCACTCAATTGCTGAGGCTGGCTTTGAACTCGCTATTCTCCTGTCTCAGTCTCCAGAGCCCCTGGGATTACAGGTATGCACCATTGTGCCTGGCCCAACTGTCTTGATGGCTGTACTTCAAATATAAGAAAATGCCATATACACAATTTATTTATATTTAGTTATATCATTTATTATCTCCTACTTTTGGATTTAAGTTTCTTACCATTTTTTTTTTCTTTTTACAGTGCCGGGGATCAAACCAGGGCTTTGCACATACTAGGCAGGGCCTTGTATATGCTATGAAAGTGCTCAATTATTGTTTTATATTCTCAGCTCATCCCTTGCCATTTTAAAAAATGCTTAAATGGATACTGTTGTATACTATCTTTGTGCATCTGTTTAATTCTTTTCTTTAGTAAAATCTAATAAGCAGAGTTGTAGACAAAGACCTTACTCTATTAAAGCTTTTGATGCCAAACTGCTTTGCAGAAATATTAGGTTTGCGATTTCTGTATTAGTGGATCTGGATATTTGTTTTAAACTTACTGGCTACTGATACTCCTTCCCTAGTGAAGTATATGTTCATGTCTTAGTTTATTTTTTCTACTGAGGTAAAATAAATTTAAACCCCACCCCTGAAAGCCAACATTTAGAAAAGCCACATGTATCTTGCTGGAGGAAACAGGAGCAGCTTCTCTGAAAAAATCAACTGGATGCCAAAGTAGAGAAAGGCTAAGGTGAATGAAGACAAGCTGAAACATTTCCCTAAAGAATACTTTGTAACTTAAATATGTAAGTAAGAATATGGAGAATACACTGTGAGGAAATGCCAGACTGAAAAAAGCAAACAAACAAAAACTGTGTTAGGTGTGGGATCAGAAATTATTTCTGTCCTCACTTTATGTTCCAAATGGTTTGAAATGTAGGAACAGTTACGTACCCGTGTGTCCAAGTTAATATTAGCTGTTTTCCCATCCACGGTGACGCTAAGGACAGAACCATCTTTTACACTTATACATTCTTCTCCAAATATGTCCCTTAAAATAAATAAAGATGACATGTTAATAGAAGGGTCCTGCTTTGTATATTTGGGGAAAAAAATAAAATTGAAGATAAATCCTAGTTCCAAAGTGAAGTACTGATATCTATTCCTGAGGTATACATATTGTTTACCTTGATATAATTTATTAGTTTTTAAAATCAGGTAAAATAGCATCATTTATTAAGTATGTTCCATCGAGCAGGCATTATACTAAGCACTTTATATACATTATCTTTTTTTTTTTTAGTTTAGATGGACACAATACCTTTATTTTATTTATTTATTTTTATATATGATGCTGAGGATCGAACCCAGTGCCTCACACATGTTAGGCAAGTGCTCTACACTGAGCCACAACCCTAGCCCAATATATACATTACCTTAATGTATAATGATTTTGGTAAAGATTCTTTGACACACGAGGAATAAAAAGAGAGGTTAGTGATTTGCTAAAATCCTCAAAGCTTGTAAGCTGTTGAGTTGGAATTTAAGTCCAGGTATGTGGGCATCACTGGCTCCTAAGTTCACTAGCTGTCCACTCCTTTTAGTCAAATGCCTACTTTGTATTCATGAAGCTCAGTTTTGACTGAGCACCTTCTAGTGTCTGGTGTGGAGCCAAGTACTGGGGATACAGATACATGACAATACCATTTCTGTTATTGAGGGACTATAGTTTAATCATTAATTTCAACACTGTTACGATCAGTTACAGGGGTATTTGAAAACAGTAGTCCAATTAATAGTCTGGATGCAGTTAATGAATATAAAAGCTCCATAAAACAGCCCTCTGACAGAATCAGACACTGACAACACTGTATTGAACTGGCAGTGGGGAGGGACCAACTGCTTGTTCTTTTAGACAGTAAATGTTAATAATGTGTTTGAGGACTGGGGATATAGCTCAGTTGGTAGAGTACTTGCCTCGAATGCACAAGGCCCTGGGTTCAATCTCCAGCACAACACACACACACATAACCCTAGCAACTTAGGAGGCTGAGGCATGAGGATCATAAGATCAAGGTTAACTGCAGCAACTCAATGAGATCCTGTCTCAAAATTTAAAAAAAATTTCTGGGGTGTAGCTCAGGGGTACAGTGCTCCTGGGTTTGATCCCTAGTACTGTAAAAAATGAATATATTTGAATAAATCTGTCTGGGTAAATCAGTACTAAGGAAAAATACCATATTTCTTCCCCCCCCCCCATCCTGTGCTGGGGATCAAACCCAGGGCCTTTTGTATGCTAGGTATGCTACCACTAAGCTATATACCCAGACCAAATAATATATTTCAAATATAGAAATATATTCAAAAGTCAGGAAAACAAGTTGCAATTGTTTTTCACATAATTGACTGTTGGTTGGACTGAAGATACTGGGCCAGCTGACTACGGCAGGGAGCCCCACGTTCTCTATTTCTGCAGAGCCTGATAGCAGGACTGCTGCAGTCCCGAACCTACTCAGATCTGGAAAGCAGGACACCCACGTCAACAGGGCTCTCAACCTGGGTCCCAGGAAAGGCTTTGAGGAGAGGTCACCTAACCCCTTTGAAATCCAAGGTAAAATTGTGCATATCCCTCTTCTCCACATGCTGGGGAAAAGTCCCATAGCCTCATCACACTGGCAGGTCAGTGCAGAGCAAAACCCCTGCAGAAAGAGCAAGAGACTCAGAGCTACTTAGCCACAGGGCTGGAAACTGACAGAGTTAGCACCCTTGTCAGTGGCAAAGACAGCTCTGTTCCTATGGCTTGTCTAGTTTATGTGACAAGGGACGCTTCTTAAAATCAAAATGCCAGCACCAAGAACACTGTTTCTGAAGATGTGTGACAGCTTCTATAGGCTAAGTCATCATTTAAATCCTGTTATCCACTGGGTGAATAAGCTGGGTGCAGTAGCATGTGCTGCAGTTTCAGCTACTGAGGAGGCTGAGGTAGGAGGTTCACTTGAATTCAGGAATTTGAGGCCAACCTTGGCAACACAGTGAGACTATTTCTAAAAACACAAATGAACAAACAGAAAACCCAATAGAAACTTATCCATTTTTTAAAAGCCACTATTATCAAGTGTGAAATGTGGGAAAAAGAATGAAAGAAACAGAAATGCTAATGCAAAAATCTTCCAAACATATAGAACACCTTATTTTGTTAAGATGTATAATTAAGTAACCTTCAATTTAAAACTAGAAGTCATTTTTTAACAAGTATTTGAGAGATTACCACATACAAGGAACATTGTACTAGGTGCTGAAATTATAAATCATAGCTATCTACTCTTTACAAGATTATTTTACTTGGAAAAACATTCCAAAATCAGATTTAAAGAATACTTATAGAAAGGCAAAGGACTTAATTATCTGGTGTTCAGAAAAATACCAATATGAAAAGGATTGCACAGCTACAGACTTCATATCTGAGAAAGTCTAGAATGAAACCCCTTTTATCAAAGAATTCATATTTAAGAAGCAAACACGTAGGGTACAGTGGTGCACACTGGTAATCCCAGAGGCTTGGAAGTTGAGGCAAGAGGATTATAAATTCAAGGTCAGCCTCAGCAACTTAGTGAGGCCCTAAGCAACTTTAGCAAGATGTTGTCTCAAAATAAAAAATAAAAAAGTCTGGAGATGTAGCACAGGTGTAGAGCAACATTAGGTTCAATCCCCAGAACTGCAGGAAAACAAACAAAAGTAGTAAATATAAAATCATCCTTCAGGTGGTCAGTGGTACTGCTGAGTCAAGGGTCTGTGGTTGATGGTGCCAGCCTGTCAGCACATCCCGAGGCCCTGTTATATGAATGTAGGCAGCTGGCCAGGCAGGTCCCACACCAGGAATCTAGCAGAGTGAAGCTGCCCTGGCTTGCATCACACAGCCAGTATGCGAATGTGCCAGAGCAGAGTTCAGGGCTCCTCCCACCCATCCTTACTTCCTGGTTGGGCGATGATGAGTAAGAGACTTACTGGAGCATGATTTCCAACCTCTTGCTGTAAATGTGCATTTCTAATTTCTTAGAAGCCTTTTGTACTGCACCTGGGGGGAAAAGGACAGAGTTCAATTTCCAAGTTTCTATTCTAACAATTCCAAATCCATGACCAGAATGATCAGCTATGAAGCGCTGAAGTGCAAGCACATTGCTGCTCCGCCCACCAGCTTAGCCCAGCTTGGCACTGACATCACTTTCTTATTTAAGACCCACAAGATGAGACTTAAGATTGCTTTTAGTCATTATTATTACCATTTTGTGGTACTAGGGACTGAATGCAGAGGTGTTCTACCACTGAGCTGCATCCCCAGCCATTTTCTAAAAGTTCTACTTTGAGACAGGGTCTTGCCAAGCTGCAGAGGCTAGCCTTGAACTTGCCCATGTCTTCCTGTCTCAGCTTCCTCCACCCCAGCCCCCCCTCCCCCCAACCCGCCGTACTGGGGATTGAACCCAGGTGCACTTAATCTGGGGTCATTGAGTCATTTCCCAGCCCTTTTTGTATTTTATTAGAGATAGGGTCTCCCTAAATTATTTAGGGCCTTGCTAAATTGCTAAGACTGGCTTTGAACTTGTGATCTGCCTGTCTCAGCCTCCTGAGCTGCTGGGATTACAGGTATGTGTCACTGAGCCCAGCAGGGCCTTGAGCATTCAATTATGCTCTGCAAACCCTGCACAAAAATTTACAAAGATCTATGGTGGCGTTATTTATAGCAGCTGAAGGCAGGAACACCTCAAATGTTTACCAGCTGATGAACTGATGGGCAAAACATGTTATATCCATACTGGGAAATTATTTGGCTATTAAAATAAAAAAAAGAGGAGCTGGGGTGTGGCTCAGTGGTAAAGCCCGCTTGCCTAACGTGTGAGGCACTGGGTTCATTCCCCAGCAACACATTAAAAAAATGAATGAATAAATAAGGTTATTTAAAAAGAAAAATGAAGTACTGATTTATTTACAACATGGATGAACCTTTTTTTTTTTGGTACCGGGGATTGAACCACTCGACCACTGAGCCACATCCCCAGCCCAATTTTGTATTTTATTTAGAGACAGGATCTCAATGAGTTGCTTAGCGCCTCGAAATTGTTGAGACTGGCTTTAACTCTCGATCCTCCTGCTTCTATCTTGAACAATAACAACAACAAAAAGGAAGGCAAAAAAGTAATGTGAGAGTTTTTTTTTTTCTTCTTTCTTTTTTCTGTTTGTTTTGGTAGTGGGGACTGAACACCCAGGTGTGCTTTACCACAACTATCCCAGACCTTTTCCTTTTTAATTTTGAGACAGGGTCTCACTAAGTTGCTTAGGGCCTCACTTAAGTTGTTGAGGCTGGTTTTGAATTTGTGATCTTCCTGTCTCAGCCTCTTGAGCTGCTGGGATTACAGGTGTGTACCACTGCATCTATCCCAAATGAATAATTTAGATTTGATGTAGCTAGTTATAAAGAACATGAATAATGAAGCAGTAGTCAGCTAAATTTAATTCTCCTGAAATCAAAGAACTGCACACACACACACACACACATAAATATATTTTTTTAAATACTTAGTGGACACAATATCTTTATTTTACATTTACGTAGTACTGAGGATTGAACCCAGTGCCTCATGCATGCTAGGCGAGCACTCTACCACTGAGCCACAATCCCAGCCCTTCACATATGTTTAACATTAAGAAACAGGAATATTCTACCAGAGAACAGGCTCTGAGGATGGGAATATAGGATGGGCAATTTCTCAAACATTCCAGTGTGACTGACTAGCAACAAGGGCCACTCTATAGTAAAGACACAAATCTGAAGACATGTTTTACACTGAATTATGTATCAAACAGAACGAAGGTGTAAAAAATTACATAAAAACATTTCCATTGGTGTTTTCTTTGGTTGAAAATTGTCCAAGAGGGAGATGCTATTCTAACAAGGTTTATTACACACCAAGAGTCTTCCTAACACACAAGCTCACTTAATTTTTTTTTTTTTTAATATTTATTTTTTAGTTTTTTCGGCGGACACAACATCTTTGTATGTGGTGCTGAGGATCGAACCCGGGCCGCACGCATGCCAGGCGAGCGTGCTACCGCTTGAGCCACATCCCCAGCCCCACAAGCTCACTTAA
This sequence comes from Marmota marmota marmota, assembly GCF_001458135.2. Lineage (NCBI taxonomy): Eukaryota > Metazoa > Chordata > Mammalia > Rodentia > Sciuridae > Marmota > Marmota marmota. The sequence continues at coordinate 54,624,870 of NW_025999977.1, forward strand.
TTCAGCCATATTTTGGAATCTCCTTCAGCTATGTTTAAGAGGACTATAACTAAAGGAATTTTACCTTCATCTTAATTGCAACCATAGTAGGAATGAAGAGACCAAACAAAAAGGAAAATATTGGTAATATGCACTGTTGTGTATGCACCTCAAAGATTACAAAGGAATAAAACAATTAGATTTAAAGTTCTAATTTAGGACTCTACTTCCTTTTAGTTCACAGAATCAGAACAGATGAAAGAACAGATAGATGAAAGTAAAAATTCTGTACCTTTCCTTATTTTCGGATTTGACTGAACTTCTAAGATCACCGTTGTTACTGTGTCAGCATACATGTCATTAGAAGGGTTTGCCAGCCACTGGAAGGCAAAGGCAGAGTTAGGAAGGCGGAGCTCTGGCACTCACCCAGCCAGCCAGGGACTGTATAGGCAGGGCTACTGGTTTTAGCATTTTCACTGAAATTAACTAATAATGTTGAACATCCCTAATTTTCTTTTTTAATCATAAAAGTATACTAAGCACTTTCTTTGCGGCAAGGTGTTTTATACATATTATTTAATTCTCATAACAAATAGTAAAATTAGGGGCTGGGGTTGTAGCTTAGTGGTAGAGCACTTGCCTCTCGTATGAGGCACTGGGTTCAATTCTTAGCACCACATAAAAATAAGTAAATAAATAAAAATAAAGGTATTGTGTCCATCTACAACTAAAAATATTTTTTGAAAAATAGTACAATTGATTTCATTTTATAAATAAGAAAACTGACTCTAAAGTAATTTGCATAAGATTATTGCTGGTGCTGGATTCAAACTCAAATTCCTAATAGCTTTGTTAGGTGCACAGGCAGCATGGTAACAGGGTAAGATGTGCATGTCTGATACTGGGGATGGAAGCCAGAGCTTTGCGCATGCTAGGTATATGCTCAATCACTGAGTTATACCCCTATCCCCTATGGGGTAACATTTAAAAATATTACTTCTGCTTCTTACTGGAAGACTAAGATTCCCTGACGCTCTTTCATGTGCCAATTATTCTAACAAAGCTTCCCATATACCAAAGTTAGTGAAACCAGGTGCATAATTTTAGGAATGAGCACACTCCCTAATTTTTGCTGCCTCTCCAAAGAGCATTTTTACAAGTAACAGCAGGCACTTGAAAACCTTTCTAAGATGTTTTCTGATTTCTTAACTCTAGAAACAAAAATACATTCTCTAATAGTATTTAGTAGAAAGAGTTGAATCAATATCTCTAATAATTTTCCTTTTTCTGATCATATTTTACATATTATTTTATGTAACTTCATACTAGAGAAACCCATTCCTTTGACACTTTCATTCTTCTTCTTCTTCTTTTTTTCTTTTGATACTGGGGAATAAGCCCAGGAGTGCTCTATCACTGAGGTATATCCCAAATCCTATTTATTTTTTATTTTGAAATTGGGTCTCACTAAGTTGCCTAGGCTGGTCTTGAACATGTGATCCTCCTGCCTCAGCCTCCGGAGTCGCTGGGATTGCTGACATGCACCACAGGCTTGACATTTTCTTTTGTTGTTTTTAGCCTTCTGGATCAAATTTAGGCTTAAATCACAAAACTCTAGTAGGATCAGAGCTGACATATCTTTTCAAATTTATTTTAATCTTCAAAATACCATTTTTAGGAAGTGCTACCAGACAAGTTTGTCTGCTTTTATTTTTTTATTTTATTTTTTTGAAGGTAAGACATCTCAGTTTTTATCTTTTAATTTATTGATTTCTGATGGAAACTGATTTTTGTGGGTATGGACTGTATTTGTTATCTGCTGTTAACCATCTCCAATTCTTCCTATTGAAATATGCTTTTATTTTTTTAAAAAAAGGTCTTGCTAAGCTGCACAGGCTGCCTTTGAACTTGTGATTGTATTCTACCTCTGCCTTCCAAGTTACTGGGATCATAGATGTGTACCACCACAACCAGCATGTTTGTGTTTTAACAGAATTCAGTTTCTTATGAATTTTATGACCTTTTTATCTAACTGAAATATTCCTGCATACCACAAAATCAGCTGAGACTCATGTGGCAGACTTATTGAACCCAATAAATATTAAGCTTTAACTTATTAGTAGCAATGTAATTATATAGAAAATGTCCAGTTACATTATATTTAAAGTTCATCTTGGAAGGAAAAACATAAACTTATTTCCCAACTATTTTTTCCCCTGAATGGGAAGCAACTAGTTTTCTCTATAATTTACATGTAAGCATTTTTTAAAACTTTTTTCCCTCTTGTTTAGGTAAATGATTTTATCTTACTTCTAGTACCACCATGCCCGGTTCCTGTATTACAGTAATATTTTTGAATACTTTCAGAGCAGGTTTTTCTTGAATTTCTAATTCTTCTACATCACCTAGAAAAAAAAAAAAAAAAAAAAGAATTACATTATGTAATTTTCTAATCATCTTTCAGAGGCATCACTTTATCTGCTTATAGAGATGGATTAAATAAAGTTAATAATGGAAAAATTAATAGCATAATGAAACAGCTAGAATTTATTTTAATTGCTTATAGCAATTAAAGATATAAATACATATTATAAAAACTCATGTACAAGAGATATGGCCTTCTGCTAGCATCTTAACACACCAGTCACTTTACCTCTGACTTCATAAATTTATTCACTGCACAGGAACATTCTATTGTTATTCAATATCAAAATTTTCTGGTCTTCTTTCTGTCCTCTTAAACAAGGATTAATTCAGACATATTTTATTAATTTTTCTATGTTATTATCCATAATTCTAGTGTAAGGATTAGAGGTGAAAAAAGATTTTCCTTATACTGGTTTGTTTAATGGTAGCACTTTACTATGTGTATTCTGATGGAAAGTAATTTTATAATCTGAAATATCATTGCTTTATTAGAAAGTTCCTGCCTCTCATTATATTAATACATAAAAATCTGTAACTCAAAATGATGAAAACAGATTGAGTGGGCTTATTCTCAGTGGTCTTTGGCCAAAGCCCATTAATTCTTATAAAACCTGCTAAATAGATCAGTAATGATGAAACTAGAAAATCTGTTTGACTCAACCAAGAGAAAAAAAGAGATAAAATTTAGATATAGTCAACTAAAATATATTTTAAACACAAGGAACAAGACTACTGATATTTTTAGAGTTGTAAATACATTAGAGATAAGAGGTATCATGTGATTTAAAAAAAATTTATGAGGGGCTGGGGATGTGGCTCAAGCGGTAGCGCGCTCGCCTGGCATGCGTGTGGCCCGGGTTCGATCCTCAGCACCACATACAAAGTTGTTGTGTCCGCCAAAAACTAAAAAATAAATATTAAAATTCTCTCTCTCTCTCTCTTTCTTAAAAAAAAAAAATAAAAAATAAAATAAAAATAAATGCTTAAAAAAAAAAGTTTATTAAAAAAAAAAAAATTTATGAGTATATTTTCAACTAAAGGTGATAATATATATGACCATTTGAAGTACAAATAGACTTCTGAGACAATTATCGAAGCTGAATAAAATCTTTCCTCAGATGTAAAATTACCTTACTAAAAGAGGTAAAATAATTAAATGAATTTCAATAAACATACCTGTCAATTTCTGCAGCTGGTAACAGAGCAAATTAAAGGGCCCAGTGTATGGTATGGCTTGGGTCTGTTTCACAGTGCTCATGGCCAAGTCGGTATAATCTGAAGAGAAATTAGAGTAAACAGACTTTAAGAAAATAATACTAGTTTCACAAAACACAATTTATAAAATACCAGGGGTTAAAAAAAAAACAAGTGCAAGCAAATTAAACGAGAACACACTTCTGAAAGCTATCAAAGTGCTCCTACAAGTCCCTGCTTATGGCCTCCTGCCCTGCTAGTTAAGTTGGGTTCCAACTCTGGGTAAGCAGCCTTGCCCTCAGAACCATCAGGTTCTTGGACTTCTCCAAGCAGTGCGTAAGCTGCCTTCCACCTTCTCTTCTGCTTGGCCAGTGTTTCCCAATTTGCAGAGCTCTTGCCATGGCTCCAGGCCAGCTCTCCTCATACACCCAGCACTCGACATGTGCCTGAGCTGTACTGTGATGAGCACTTTCTAACACTGCTTCTCTCATTACACTGAGCTGTAAAAGGCTGTGACTTGATAAACCTTCAGTGCTTTAATAAACCTAGCCCCCTGCAGGGCATAGGAGTAAGAGTTCACCAGGTGGTGAATGAAGGAACAAGTTTCACACTTACCTGTGATACTTTGAAAGCTGACAAGTGGCCTGCCTCACGGATAAATTCCTAAATACATCTGGTATTTCTTATTCCTTAGTAAAGTTCTTAAAATTTACTAGTGTTATACAAATATAAGCAAGCACAGTATTTACTTGAAGATAGTACTATTAGGAAAGTAAGTTCTTACCAATGGCTTAGAATTTATACCAACATAGAACTCAGTAGAAATGTTTATAAACTTCAGGAAAAAAACAACTTATAAACTTAAATCCAATCCTGTCTTGGTGCAAACCTCCATTTTTCTCTACAATGAGCTTCAATGTGTATATACTATAGTTTCTGACCATATGGTTGATGTTACTTGGATGATGGGCTTTAATTTTTTCCCTTTAAAGAAGATTTATGAAAGATTTTGTTTCTTCATCCTGATCGTTGTTTTGGAATGGTGGAGAACGAACAGGTCCAGCAAGTGATGTAAAACTACAGATTCATTAAGTGTAGCTCAGTGGTAGAACACACACTTTACCATGCATGAATCTGGGTTTCATACCAAACAGAACAAACCAACCCTACAGATAGTTAAAAAACAAAATGTTCACCTGAGAAGTACAAAGTTACTTCAGAAAATAAAAACACCATGCACTGATGTAAAGGGTAGAAAACAGTGGTATGAGGTCAGTAGGTCAACCTGAGAGAGGCGAACATGACCTCAATTATGAAAAGAGTGACTTCATAGATAACTTTAATGTTTCAATGGTTCAGAAAAGATTTCTTCTTCCACAAAGCTATTTAGACGACTTATCTATTTTTATTTCATTATTTTGTTGTTACTAAATATTTGGCCACTAAATTAAAGAGAGGTTTTCATAGATTTTTCTATCAATGCTGAGGTCAAATAATATCTGATATTGAACAGTATACTTACTGGACAGGTCACAAGGAGAAAGTATATGATAATTAAAGTTTCTTTTAACAAGTATTCCTGAGACCCGCTGGCCTTGTTCTGGTTTTTTGTCTGCTAAAAAGCCCATGACCTATTAAAAAAGAAGGGAAAAAAAAAGAAAAAAGAAAATAGAATGCAGATATTTAGGCAGTCATTGACAACCACTAGACCTTTTAACTACAAAAACAACATGTGAATTTAACTTTGAAAATTATAAAACGCTATATTTTATCTATGTCCAGGTTCATGTCCAAGCCTAACAAGTTCTCAAAGAGAAGATCCACAGGGATGGATCTGGCAAGAATGGCTGGGTTCAGTTCAATTCCAAACAGCTCAACAACAAAAGTTAACACTTTATTTACTTAAGAAAATTTTTTTGTGGTTCTGGAGATTGAATTCAGGGCATGCCAGCAAGTCTTCTACTGCTGAGCCATACCTCAAGCCTGCAATGCTTTTAAATAACTAAAATTATCAGAGAACAATACTCCAATAAGTTGTTTAGCTTTTCCTGATCTCAGTTCAATGTGGCGTCTCTTAAATTATCTGATTCCAAAAATTCTTTTGTCCCTACATCACTTCCAGCAGAGTTTTGAGAAATACAGTTCTAGATTGTTCCATTGAATGTATTTTTCTATAGACATAAGAGAAACATCATGACACTGCAAACCATTAGGATTTAGGCACAGGGGCTGGGGCTAGGGCTGGAGCTCAGCGGTAGAGCACTTGCCTAGCACGTGCAACGTGCTCACGGGTTTCATCCTCAGCACCACATAAAAAAAAAATAAATTAAATAAAGGTATGTGTCCAACTACAACTAAAAAAAAATATTAAAAAAAAAAAGATTTAGGCACAGATACAAAACACTTGCTCTTCTTTGGAAAAATCTCACATCCTAAGTTTTGCTAATTTTTGTTTCCCCTCCATTCAATTATAAGAAAGGCTATTCTTCAGTTTGTTTCTTCATGCCTGGCTCATTATGTATTAAAAAAATGTTGTAAAGTTAACATATGTCTGATACCTAAAACTTCATATAAATCATTTAAAAGCTGGCCTTAAAAGTATCTTCAAAAGATTTTTGATCAACAGAGGTAAAAATGCAGGCTTCTTCCAATGAATCCCTCTTTCATGCCAGGTAATGTTTTCCTTAACTATTTCAATTTTAAATTCTGGAAGTATATTTCACCATCAAAACAATTAATTTGGGGCTGGGGTTATGGCTCAGTGGTAGAGCGCTCGCCTCACATGTGCAAGGCCCTGGGTTTGATCCTCAGCATCACATAAAAATAAATAAAATAGGTTCTGTTATATCCACATAACTGTGTTTAGATAAGGGGAGGGCAGAACATCACGGCAGAGGAGTGGCATACAGTCATGAGCACACCTACCCTCCAACACGGGGAGGGGAAGAAGCTGGGGCTGTGGATCGGGGAGCTGTCAGATTCCATGTATTAAGACCTAATCTACCTGGAAATTTCCCATCTGAAGAAATAACTTAGTAGAACAAAAAGCACCAGGATAACATCCTTGTAGTGTACTAAGTAGAAACGAGTATTCATCTTGATTTCATTAAAGAAGGTCCATTTTCTTAAGAAGAAAACACACAGCCAGGAATAGAAGCCACCACCCTTTACCTTGGCTAGTTTTTCTCCTCTGAAGTTTAAGGTCACAGCCTCTGTATTCCGAGGATTGTGAACCTCTATGTGAACTTCATCATTATCTTCATATTCTCGAATCAGTGCTGCTTTCAGTCTGGCCATTTCATTCTGTTCTCCATGGACTAGAATCTACATAGAATAAATTTCATTTATTTATTTTAATTAATTTTTTTAGTTGATAATGGACCTTTATTTATTCATATGTGGTGCTGAGAATTGAACCCAGTGCTCACACATGCTAGGCAAATGCTTTACCATTAAGCTATAACACCAGCCCCACCAGATAAATTTTTAAAAAGCACAGGAAACATCCTCTATTGAAATAAATAATGGCCCTTGACTTCATTAACTAAATTCATGAACTAGAGATACCCCTGAAGTTATGAGACATTGCTGCTTTTAAGGACCTCTCACCAAACTTACACAGATTTCTTCATTCTGCTTGGCTTTAAAAGTTATGCAGAACTACTTTGAGAGTAAAGAAACTTCTATATCACTACAAAGATACATGACTTTTTTCTACATTTCTAGCTGTGTCTGTGCTCTCATTTGTAAAGATCTGGACCAGGTAACCTCCACAGCCTCTGCCAGCTTTAGATGCACATGGTTAAACTACTACTACTGCTCCTGCTGTCTCAGGAAATTTTCTTCAGATTTCCTAGTTTGAGACTTTTTGTGTATATAGTACTGTGGATTGAACCCAGGGGTGCTCCACCACTGAGCTACACCCCCAGTCCTTTTTTATTTTATTTTGAGACAGGGTCTCACTAAGTTGCCCCAGGCTGGCCTCAGTCTCTATAAAGTCACTGGAATTATGTGTGGGCCAACACACCCAACTTAATTTTAAGACTTTCAAATGAAGCTTTTGTGAAGGTGGGGGGTGGGATATCCTGATATCCCCTTCTGTTTTTACAACTATCATACTGGCGACCAGTCTTTCTGCTGACAAAAAGGTCACTCCTTGCCTCTAGAGCAATGGTAGAAGGTTCTCGTCTGACTCACGAAGCATGGCCAACATGGCTCCTATGCAGAGGTTTAGCACCTAGGACATGGACACAAATCTTGGCCCCACTGTTTACTATTTGTGTATCCTTGGCTAAGTTACTTAACATCTTGGTTTCTTATTTACAAAACAGATATTGGAGGCAGGTGTGGTAGCACTTGCATCTAAATCTCAGTTACTCAAGAGGCCAGCCTCAGCAGCTCAGCCAGACCCCAGTCTCAGAAAACAAACAAATACCCCGCCCCCCGAAAAAAAAAAACCCAAATCAGCTGTTGGTTGTGATAGTTAAACAAGTGGATTCATATAAAACATTAATATGCCAGGTGCAGTGGTACAGGCCTGAAACCCCAGGGGTTCAGGAGGCTGAGAAAGGAGGATCATGAGTTCAAAGAAAGCCTCAGGAATTTAGCAAGGCCCTAAGCAACTCAGTGAGACCCTGTCTCTAAATAAAATACAAAAATGGGCTGGGAATGTGACTCAGTGGTCGAGTGCCCCTGAGTTCAATCCCTGGTACCAACAAAACAAAACACTAATATGGTACCTGGCACTTGACAAGCATTCAATAAATGCTACCTATTATCAACTACTACAACCAACACTATGAGAATTATAATTTTATCAAAGCTATCTTTTTTTTTTTTTTTTGCAGTACTGGGAGTTGAACCCAGAACCTTATGCATGTGAAGCAAGCAATCTACACCGATCTACACATCCAACCCGTAACTATACTTTTGATAGAGCTGGTTATTGATAAAGGTAGGTATCAAGTTCAACCCAAAAACTTAAACTGTAAGCAGAGATAGAATCTGGAGTGATGAAATGGGGCTGAGGACGAGGTGCTGACAATGGAGGAAGAGAAAACAGATTTTCCTCCTGGGCTTAAAGATCCTAGCGAATGTCTATGAAGCACAAATACCAGAAAACACACAGGTGGCGTCTCCACTGTACTCAAATTCTACAAGCTACATACTAAGGAGGTGAATGATTTTCTCCATCAAAAAATCTGCTCATTAAGGGCCAGTGGCAAATTCCTGTGTGGACGATCATGCTAGAAAGAATTAAAATAAGAGTACATAAGAAGATGTTCTCTATTTAGTCTTTGGGGAAATGAAACTCAAAGCTGCAAGGTGAAAAACCTAAGTATCTATCAATCCATCAGATAAATGGATAAACAAAGTATGATATTTATGGAATATTACTCAGCTATAAAAAGCATTAAATAACATGCTGTAACATGGAAAAATCTTGGACACATCCTAAGTGGTAATTCCTCTTACATGAAATACCTAAAATAGTTAAATTCAGAGAGACAGAAGATAAGAGCTAACCTGGGGTGGAAGGGAAAAGGTAACTAGAAGTCATAGTTTAATGGATACAGAGTTTCTGTTTGAGGTGATGAAGTTTTGAAAATAAAGACTGGTGACAGTTGTATAACCTGACAATGTGGTTAGTGCCACCGAATTAAACACTTAATATATTCACAAAAGGAACTTCAACTATTTTCTACAGATGCATGTTCCACAAGTGTTCCTCCTTTTAAGAATACATATTATTTTCAGTTTATTCTGCTAATTCCACCAAAACATATAACCATTATTTTTATGATTACATGAAACTTAAAAATATGAGTAATACTAATGAGCTATACAGTAATATGTTTAATATCTATTTAAATCTTGAATTTTTAACTATAAGAACTTACCTTTCTCCTCTATCCAAAGTATTCTTACACTACTTAATATTATTTCAATCATATCCTATAAGTGCTTTAGAGATATGTCCTCTCATTCATCCCCATTTACAAGGAGGTTAAATAATGTGCCCAGGTTACATAGCAAGCTAGGGATGGAGGAGATTCAAAATAAGCAGCTGGCAGTGCAAAGGATCTGCTCAAAGCTGCTGCCTGATCTATAAATTGCCTGCTACAATTTCTTGGGTATGCTCCCCCCATAGCTATTATAAATCTCTCCCATAAATATTATAATTCAAAATCAGAGACTAACCACATGAGGCGGTTTCAAAGCACGAATAAATTCACTGGTTTGCTGGTAATCTGTGTGAGCAGAGAAAGAAATGTAATCAACGGACATTTTCAGTGGTAACTTCTGCCCAGACATGGTAGTGATTTCTTCAGGTTCAGACATGATATGCTGTTAAAAACAAATACAAGAAAACAAAACAAACTATCCAATTAGAAAAAGAAAAGGTACACTTCCATTTTTTTTCATGCAGCCATAACTCTCATGTTAAATTTAGAACCTTCAGTACAAAAAATCATTATCAACTTAGTAAGTAATACTCATTTTCCTGGTCAAGTAAACATTTAACAAGAAAGTAAGAATCTAAGACTCAATGTATTTGGAATGTTGGCAAGTGAAAATTATTACTCTTATGATTAGAAAGATAAACCTGTATTCCTAACTCTCCTGCTATGTAGTCACTTCAAATATCAGGATTTATATAAGGTAAAGTAATGAAAATGATCCAAGTGAGAAACTGCATTGTATTTATTTCTTTTTTGTAAAGAATTTAACCTTTATTTTATTTGTTTTTATGTGGTACTGAGGATTGAACCCAGTACCTCATACATGAGAGGCAAATGCTCAACCACCGAGCTACAACCCCAGCCCCATGATATTGTATTTCTTTAGATAAAATAGATATTAATGGTAAGAAGAAAATGGGATGGTTGGATATTTATAAATTGCCTCTGAAGTTTTGCACACTTTTCTCTAATGTCCACACCCTTAGGAGCTAACTTTGGCCTTTGTATACCAATGGGAAGATGAGCAGTCAACCAGGCACATTCTTCAGTTTTTAAGAATACTTCACAGGTTAAACATCTCTACTCTGAAAATCTGAAATCCTCCAAAATCCAATGCTTTTTGAATGCAAAAAAGATTAGGAATGCTCATCTGGTGAAGTCTATGCAAATATTCCCAAATCCCCAAATACCAAAGTCTCCAACACTTTTGGTCCCAAGCACTTTGGGTAAGAGATATTCAATCTGTATTAGTAAACCTCTTCATTAGATAAAGGTCTTCAAGCATTTGTCTCAAATAGGCTCCTAACCTTTTTTTTCTTTTTACTTGCAACCAGCTGACCACTTCTCACATTTTAATGTATGCCCTAATCTCTTCAGGAACTTGTTGTGACATTCCGTGTCTAATTCTTCATCCTTCAAACATCTCTAGTTACCTACTCCTATCCTTATTTTTTGAAATCAAAACTTGTATTTGCTAAAGAACTACTTCAGTGGAATAATATATGAGGATATTGCTACCTTTGCAACTCTGATTAGGAGTAACACAGTACCCCGAGACTATAACTGACCTTGGCAAGTGTCCCCTCTACACAGTACCCTGCTATGATGACACCATTCCTCTTATCAGTACACCAGCTTTCAAACAACTCTCTGGATAAGCCACTTTGCATCATGCCTGGAGAGGCCATTACAACACTGGGACCGATGTCATCAAAGTGGTCCATGCTCTGAAAAAGACAAAAGATGGCAAAAGCATGTTAACCACTAGGACTTGACAAACCATTCCTCATTTTTGAAGAATAAGAGTAAGGTAAAAGATTAATCATACTATGGAAGGGGCTGGGCAACACAAGTACACATTTTAAGTCCAACTGCCAAACTCCTAAACACCTTAGGCTAAAAAAGAGGAAAACAAAGCAGTTGATCTTCAAAGTTTTCTATGTATAGCTCGAGGGCCAAGAGGACCATTTCCAATGTGCAAGCAGGCAGAAATTTAAGAGTGAAAGGGTTTTTACCCATCCTGGAAAAGAACCCTAAAAGAATTTTGCAGAAGACTCACAATAGTTTTAATGAAAATTTTGAGTATGTTTGGAAATCTAACAAAAAGTTTAACACTGTTCCTAGGGAAAACGTGGCTCTAATTCTTAGTTACCTTATAAAATAAAGCTTACAGACAAAGCCTATTTAAAATTTGAAGACCATTTACAACTTAAATTATTTTGGATATTAATTACTTTATTTAATTACTTTATGAAAGCATCAATTTGAATGAAATGATACATTTTAAACTAAATTAAACCAGATTTTATTAAATGTTTTGAAAAGTGAACATATGGGAATTTTCATATATGGAATTTGTAGTGCAAATCAAAAAGATGATTAGGGACCTGGGGATGTAGGTTAGTGGTAAAGCAACTAACTGCTTAGCATACAGAAGGCCCTGAGTTCCATCCTGAGCACCATTAAAAAAAAAAAAGAAAAAATTACATTGAAATGAGATATTTTTCTTATCAGAGTTTTTTATTCCTATGGTAGAAGAGATCCAAGTTATTCAGCAATTGCAAATACTGAGAACTATGGAGCCAGGAGCAAAATTTGGTTAAGCAAAAAATAAATGCCAGCTGCTAAAGCTCTGAAGTACTGCAGGGAAAGGAAGTCTACTAGAGAAGAGCCAGACTTCTGCAGGAGGGATTCAAAAGCCCTCCCACCACTGAGAACTGACCATCTTCTACCCATCAGTGCCCCTTCCTTCCACAAGCACTCACCTTCAGGTTGCTAATGTGTTTGAAAACGAAGGGATTATTAATGTTGATCTGCTTTCGGATTTTATCATTCATGGCATTTACATACGTCTGGTACACAGCCATACACTTCTTGGCCAGAGACGATGCATAATATATTGGGATGTCATGTAGTTCTGGGTGATTCTGCCAGTACTCATCTGGAGCCATTTTACAAAAAACATCAGTTTGTCATGTGAGTAAGTCATTCAAATAGAACTTGGTACCCATAACTAATTTTTTAAAATTCACAATAATGAAATAAAGTACACGTGTCTATTTAAAGAGTTCTAAGAAAAAATATCCTGTTTCTACTAACTTAAAGTTACAAATCCAAAACTTATTTCTAACTACTGGAATAAACCTAGAAACAGGCTGTGATCACTGACCAAAGAAGTAGAAGCTTTTACAAATTATTCGGTGTAAGTTTATCCTGAATAATAAACGATAACTTAATATTCCAGAGAGATACATCTTGTTATGATTTTTTAAAAAAACATATCATTACTAGTTCAGACTTATCACAGGCTAATTACAAAATATGACTTCCAAAAGTAAACTGATTTTAAACACTTAAAAAATTATAATTACTTCATCATTTTTTTAAAAAACTAAGAAGTAAACCATTTCTGAAAATGAAGCTGTGGGCAGTACATCTTCAAATGAAGGCTTATTTTAAGGGAAAATTCTCATGAAATCCCACAATTTTATAAGGCAGTATGGCCAAAACACGATTCATTGTACTAGATGCATCTACATAAAGGAAATGTCTTAAATGCCTACTATGTGATTTATAATTACCATTTCTAAATTTTCAAAACTTTATCTCCATTTTATAGATTAGAAAAGTGAGACTAAGAAAACCCTGAATAGGCAGCAATGTTATTTTTTACATGTCTTAGTGATCTGTCTACCTAGGGACAGGGAATTTTCCTGTAATGCATGTTGTGAATATATTTCCTGGTTCATCCCCTGGCTTAGCTTGTTAGGTTTTTAGATGTAATTAAAATTTTTAATAGTGTCAAAAGTTTTTGACGTTTTCTGTATGATTTCTCACATACTGGGTAAAGCTGACTGTATCTAAAAGATCACATCACAATCTACTGTTTCTGTATTTTTTAAAAAATATTTTTTTAGTTGTAGATGGACACATATCTTGATTTCATTTACTTATTTTCTATGTGGTGCTGAGGATTGAACCTAGTGCCTCACGCATGCAAGGCAAGCGCTCTACCACTGAGCTACAACCCCAGCCCTACTCTTTTTTGTATTTTTATGAACAAATTTTGAATAGTGAGAAAAAAAGTCGGGCAACTTGCCCCAGGCTGAATGGCTGGGACATAATGATGTGTGAAAGCAGTGACTGGAATGGCTGTCCTCTTTCTACTTTGCCTTGTTGCCTGGGAGGACAAGGGGCAAAGCCACCCACACACAAAGAGCACTGGCACTTAAGCGTGTCATGATGCATGCTTTGACAGTGGGGCTGCCAGATGAAAATACCAAACACCCACTTAACTTGAGCTTCTGAGAAAAAACAAAAGATTTTTGGCATTGGAACATTAAATATTTGGGACACCCCCACTAAAAATGTTACTCTTTATTCATCTGAAATTAAAATTTAACTGGACAACCACACTTTATTTGCCACAGCTGGCAGCCCTGGGAAGGGCGACACCTTATTTTGTCCCAATTCATGATCCTCCTGTTCTTCACTTTACCGGTTATGAAAACTTCTCATTTCAAGTCCTCTAAGGACTGATTTGACCTGCAGTTAGAAAGAGGACCAATCAGAACCAAAAGACGACTGGACTGGATTAGGATTTAGGAAATTAAGCATCCAGAATGTAAGTGTCTGTCAGATTTGCCTTTGACTTGGGATCACTGATTTCATCTTCTCTTTGCTTCTCTTCCTTTCAGCATAAAAGAGAAAATATTCATCATTGTCATCACAGTGACAGCTTAGGAGGTGACCCACTTCTAGTTCTTTGCAAGAAGTTATATACACATGAGGCATCTATGGTACTCTGCCAGAGTACTATCCTCAAATAGAATCACAGGGGATTATTAAGCATAAACGTATGTTAAAAGTGACAGCCACTGTTCCTCTTATTACAAAAAGTCATATATACTCATTGCAATGTTTGGAAAATAGAGAAAAGCAGAAAATGAACTCATTATTTTCCCACTATCCAGATTTAATCTTTCCAGTCACTTGAATGTTTCCTAGCTAGTTAGGATCAGAGTACATATAGTTTTAAATCTTACATTTTGGTTTACACTATGTGAAAATATGCAATAACTCTTCAGTAGCTTAGTTTTCTTTTTTCTACAATGTGATATTAACTGACATGATAGTTCTTTAAAAAAACTAAAATGAATGCCCTTACTGACAAAACTTTCTGTACATCTTGTTTACTTCCTAGAAGTCGAGCTGCTGTAAAAACGTTTGTATCTTAAGATCTCTGATACTGATGGCATCCCGAAAGGCATGCTGACCACCAGCCCAGTCCCAGAATGGGAGAGCTGCTGTTTCTCTGGGCTCTTACTAGCACCAAATCCTCATTTTTTTTTTTTGGTACTGGGAATTGAACCCAGGAGTGTTTAACCACTGAGCCACATCTCCAGCCCTTTTTATACTTTATTTAGAGACAAGGTCTTGTTGAGTTGCTTAGGGTCTCATTGGTGAGGCTAGCTTTGAATTCATGATCCTCCTGCCTCAGCCTCCTGAGCTGCTAGGATTACAGGTATGCACTACTACACCTGGTATCAAATCCTCACTTTTAAATGAAAGAAACTAAAGCCCAGAAAGGTCAGGTTATGTAGACAAGGCTATGTCATTTGTCTTGGTAAAATGATGTAAGAGTCTGATAAACACCCAAATGCAAAGGAAGTGGCATACCTAGAATCAACAGCAGCTCCTGAGCCCTTCCGAGGGCAAAGACAGGAATGAGCCCTCTGCCCCCTCTGTTTACAATGTCATGGACGGTGTTACAGAATCTTGCTTCTCGCTCCTCACGTTTCTCATGGATATGAGTCCCATAAGTAGATTCCTAAATAACACGTTAGATATGTGAGACCAAGACCAATGATCCCAAAAGAATTCAAAAGTTAAACCTTAATGAAATCCTGAGGCAAAGAGATTCACTTCTCCATTAACATGCCATTTACTTGAACATATATTACTATAATATTAATTGGAAAGAAGTGCAAACAAGAATGTTAGAATTTGGATGTAAGTAATAGGAGCATTTTGGAAAATGAAATCAGGGAGAAGTCCACATATATACAAAAATATGTCTTCTCCTCTCAAGATAATTTTGCTATGATTTTTCTCTTCCTCCTCAGAGAAGTTAAAGCTTCAAACCAGAAACAAGTACTGTTTCTTATACTCTTGCTCAAATATATGCCCTAACGTCTTACCATGTCTGACCCACTGGCATCTCCTAAGGCACAACAGAAAAGCAGAATCTCGGGCTCCAGCCTACAACTTCTGAATCCGTCTTTACAACTATCACCGGGTAATACATGAGCACATTAAAGTTCAAGAAGCACCGCTCTAAAACACCAGCTATCACAAGAATAACTACTTGTTTTGAGAATCAAAAAACTCAGTTTGCCCTTAAACTAAGGTTAGTTTATATGCTGAGCAGGGCATGAGCTGAGTCCCATCTCTGATCTACCCACCATGTGGCTCTGGGACTGCAATGGGCACTGGCCCCTCATAACTGAGAAGGTGGGAGCTTCTAGAAGTGATGAGGGAGAAACAGTTCTTTCATTCCAAACCAAATGCACTTGATGTTCTTATATATACTATAGGCTCAAAAGGCCTCTCCCACTTCCTGACACCTTGTTCCAAGACACATTGTTGAATTTGCAACCACCAGGTCCCCAACGAGTTTCAGCACACAGTCATTTATCTTGCTTCCTTGGTACTTAACAACCTAACAAGTAGACAGGACATATGATGAACAATGTGACCAGCAGCCTGTGCCAAGGGCCAAAAGACAGTCACCATGGCAAAGGCAGTGCATCTACACCACTTTTAAACAATCTTTAAGATGTCCTACAAATTTGGGAGAAGTGACATAGGCCAAAGTACTTAGGAGACAGGGAGGGAGTACTCAACTAGAATATCATGACCTGAGACAGCCTAACGTCACTAACATTAGACCACAGCTAATGTGAGCAACAAAAGAGGGTGGAAAAGAACTACAAAGAATAGCCAAATAAATTCTTAAACTATAAGCCCATAAATTTATATCCAGTAACATTATGAAAATGAGATTATGTTTCTTCCTCACTAGAAAAATTCTGCTTATGTTATACTAATTATAACACATTCATTATTACTTACAATAATAAGAATATCAGGCTTGATATTAGGAATTTCAGCTGCCATTAAGTGTCTATCTTCTTGTCTTGAGAAATCACCCGTGTACAAAAGCTGTGAAAAGATAAATTTGTAAGCAGGATTTGGGAAAGGCTTCATTTTGTCTCTTCTGTCTTCTCCTCCCCTCCCTTCTCCTCTTCTTTCCCTCCTTCCCTTTCTTTCTTCCAGTACTGGGGATTGAACCAGGGACACTCTACCACTGAGCAATATCTCCAGTTCTTTCTTTATATTGAGATATCATCTTGCTAAGTTTCCTAAATTGGCCTCAAACTTGGGATTCTCCTGCCTCAGCCTCCTGAGGTGCTGGCATTACAGAAATGTGTCCTCATGTATAGCAGAGAAAGCTTCATTTTGCTAATGAATATTTTAATCTTGTAAAATCTAACAGTAAAATTAGATTTATAAAAGCCTATACCTGGTAAAATTTAGATGCAATGCTTATGTCTAATTCAAAATGTCTGACATAGTTAAATCATTAAATCTACTTAATGTGATAATATATCTCAGAATTATCCCACAAAGATAAAGGGACATGTTGGCACAGAAAGGAATCTCCAGAGATACTTGGGAACATTGTCTAAAATGAAAGATAAAGTCAAAGAGTATACACATCAAATTCCAAATGAAAGTTCGAATCTGCACTTTCACTCTTTTCTGCTTATTTCTTGTGGCCTGGGACAAAGTGCAAGGATGAGCAACTTGATATATTATAGAATTCAACAAATAAAAGTTTCAATATATGAGCAGTTATAAAATACATTTAGGAAGACATGACACTAGAACATTGGTTCTCAAATCAGGTTGTAAAAAATCATCTAAAAAACTTGAAAACAAAAAGTCAAGTCCACCTTTCCAGATATTATGCAATGGGTTATTTTCAAAAAGTACCCTAAAAATTCAAACCAAAACTACACTGAGATTTCATCTCACACCAGTCAGAGTGGCAGTCATCAAGAATACAAAAAATACGCCAGGCATGTCGGTGCATACCTGTAATTCTAGTGGCTCAGGAGGCTGAGCAGGAGGATCTCAAGTTCATAGCCAGCCTCAGCAATTTAGCAAGGCCCTAAGCAACTTAGGAAGATCCTGTCTCAAAATAAAAAATAAAAAGGGCTGGGCATGTGGCCCAGTGGTAAAGCATGCCTGGGTTCAATCCCTGACTCTTAGGGAAGATGGCTCTTCCCTAACAAGTTTCCTAATGGTGACTGAAAAAGAATCAATCCTGTGGTGTGCTAGGGAACTTATTCTTAGAGATGCTTATTTTACTCTGTATTACAATGGAGGAAGAAACTGTCATATTTAAAAGGAAAAGTGCTGACTTGCGTTTCAGTGATTTGGCACTCTGCAAATCTTAGGGAATTTTTAATGCCACTTGGCAGCATAAAGTTTTGCACTGATATCACTTATGGAGAAAGGGCCAGAGCTAGAAAGTACCTTTACGCCGGCGATCTCAATCATGAACATGGCTGCTCCCAGGACGTGACCTGCATGGTAACACCAGAACTTGATTCCTGCAACTTCCTTAACTTCATGGAAGTTGATGGTTTCAATTTTGTCCATGCTTTCTTCCAAATCTGTCTCAGTATATAGCATGTCGTCTGCTGATATGTTACTAAATTTTCAAAGATGCCAAGAAAAGAATTAAGGGTAAGATTTTTTTTTAAAGTTTTTTAACTCAAAGAAATTATCTGTAGATGATATATCCATGAAGATTTCCTAAAAATTTAGTATACAGATTATGCTATTTAGAATCTGTCAGATATTTTATTTATTTTTTGGCTATGATTATAATAAAAAATATTTAGTGTACATAGCTACAAAGCTTGAGTGTAAAAGCAAAGCACACAGTAAATTCAAAGTACTGTTGCCCTTTTGATTTTGGAACAGGATTTCACCAAGTTGCTTAGGGCCTTGCTTAGTTGCTGAGGCTGGCCTTGAACTTGTGATCCTCCTGCCTCAGCCTCCTGCGTCACTGGGATTACAGGTTTGTCCCACCTGCCTAGCAAAACAAAATATTCTTCTTAAGATTGCATAATCTCAACTTCTTTTGCTGCCCCAACATTTCCAAGAGATATGACACACATGCATGCACTGACTATGTTTGGTGGGAAAAGAGTTCTCTAAAGTCTACTTAACTTTTCTCCCCCCCGGAATTATGTTAATGTATTTCCAAAACAGCAAGAGAATAGTGGTTAAGAACACAGACTCTGGAGCCAGATTGCCTCTTACTATGACCATTTTAGGTAAATCACCTAACCTCTCTGTGTCTCAGTTTCATCTTCTATAAAATGGGATTTCTCAACATCCGAAATTGGTGTAAAGATTAAATGAGTTTATATTAAGAACTGAGGACTGAGCCTACATGTCATAGGCATTATTTGTTAACTAGCATTACCATTACTAAGAATAACATTTCAATTCCTGTGTATTTACATATAAAGAATAACAGAGTTTTAGCTACCCTTGAATTAATCAGCTTTTGAAGGTTAGTAATTTGTATTGTGGGTCTCACCAAAATGCTCTAAATTTTCTGGCAGAGAAGTAATGTCACTCTTAGAATTGGTAAATATATCCATCCAGCCAGTTTTTGCTGGATGGAATAGTACATGCATGTAATTCCAGCTACACAAATTTAAGGCCAGCCTGTGCAACTTAGCAAGATTCTATCTCAAAATAAAAAGGGCTGGGGATGTAGGTCAGTGGTAGAGGACCTGCTGAATATATGCTAGGCTCTCAGTTCAATCCCCAGTACTAAAGGGGAAAAAAAAAGAGATAGTAAACTTTCTGACACGATAATCCAAAATAAGAATTTAGCACATATCACTGCTTAATGTATCTGGTCTTAAATTTTAATAAAATTACACAATGCTATTTATAGAACCTTTCTATCATACCTTATGATTTATAGCAGTTTAACAAAGATTTAAAAGAATGTAAAATCTATATATAAAGTTTAAAGTCAGAAGGGACTGATACACAATAGGTATTCAATAGGTTGTTATGGAATAACTAAATTACTGCCATCCTTGTGAATAAAGAGAGTGCCTTATTTCAAATACAAAATGATCTGTCTCTTGAACCATGTGTATTGCATAGGCCCATATAATCTAATAAAATAATTTACCTAACTTTGACATAATCCGAAAGAAGCCATCTATAAATAGCTTTTGTGGCATGAGTCATAAATGTTCTTCCTTTGAAACTTGTCTTCTGCAGAAACCAGGGCAAAGCTCCACAGTGATCCAAATGGAAACTTAAAAAGAAACAGAGATTGTGTTAAAATTCTTAAAATCTTATATGCTACATGTAATGAAATGGTCATTGAATAGAAATTCTATGTAACAATTATATGAGGATCCTTTCAGAAAACCAAAAGTTGGTATGTGCATACAGTTTTTTTTTTTTAAACATATATAACTTTAATTATTTCTTTATGTGGTGCTGAGAGCAAACCCAGTGCCTCATACATGCTAGGCAAGCGGTCTACCACTGAGCCTCAATCCCAGCCCATGTATAGAGTTCTAATAAAGGAAAAAGATTTTAAAAGCATACACACACACACACACACACGTTTTTTTTTTGGTACTATGGATTGAACTCAGGGGTGCTTAATCACTGAGCCACATCCTCAGCCCTTTTTATCTTTTTATTTTTTTTTATTTTGAGACAAGGTCTTGCTAAGTTGCTGAGGCTGGCTTTGAACTTGCGATCCTCCTGCCTCAGCCTCTTGAGTGTCTGGGATTACAAGTGTGTGCCATTGCACCTGGCTTAAAAGTATTTTTTAAATAGCAAAAATCTTTATCAGTGAATAATTAGAGAGGAAAGAAAAATATAACTAAACCTTTCCATAAGTTACAGGAAATAATGTCTATACAGTGCTGTCTTATTGATTAAATGACATAAGGTAATTTAAAGTGCACATGTATATACATGTTTAATAAAATCTGTCTTCCTTTCTGAAGAAAAAAGAAGAAGAATATAACCAAACCAACTCTCAGCAACCAGAATTATAACAAACACTTTAACAGAATAAGTTGAAAAAAATCACTATTTAAAAATGAAGCTCTTATAGAATAATGTGACAAGATTGTGACCTCAAGGAGATGCCCTATAAAGGGACTTTCTTCGGGCCACGTTTGATAACAATTTAAAGTCAGTATTTCCTTCCCACTAACTCACTGGATTATATGAGTTTTCTAGACTGTGATGACAAAATGTAGTGTTAGTTTAGATCTAGATATCTGAAATATGCTTCTTAGTGGAAAATATGTGGTTTTGGGAGAGAGGGGGCAAAGGGGTAGGAATGATGGTGGAATGATTAGACATCATTACCCTAAACATATATGAAGACATGAATGGTGTGAAAATACTGTGTACAATCAGTGACTTGAAAAACTGTGCTCTGTATGTGTAATATGAAATGAATTACATTCTGCCATCGTGTATAACAAATTAGAATAAATAAATAATTTAATTTTAAAAAAAGAGAAAAGAAAAAAAATATGTGGTGTTTTTAAAAACTGAAATCTTACCAGGTACAGTGGTGCACACCTATAATCCCAGCGGCTCGGGAGGTTGAGACAGGAAGATTTTGAGATCAAAGTCAGCCTTGGCAACTTATCAAGGCCCTAAGCAACTCAGCGAGACCCTGTCTCAAAATACAAAAAAGAGCTGGGGATGTGGCTTAGTGGTTAAGTTCCCCTGGATTCAATCCCTGGTACCCAAAAGGAAAAAAAAAAAAAAATCGAAATCTCATAATCTGGTAAAGAATAATCTTGACAGTCAAAGCCCTCAAAAAACCATATTGTTATTAAAGGAAAAAACTTACTGACTAATTAACAGAAGATCAATCTCAGCTGGGTCAATCAAATCAATATAAGGAAGAGCATCCATTCCTTCTAAGCCAGGGTGGATTCCACAGTCCAACTGAAAGACAAAAAGAGACATCATCTGCTACATATTTTATGAAAACTCTCATTCAGCAAATCAGAATTTGAATCAGAAAATGGTGGGCATTTTAAAAGTCCACAGACGAATCACCACCAGATCTGACTGCTGTGAGAAGAAACTAGAAATGGGGCTCTTCCCTGCTCAGAAAAGGCATTAGAAGACAAATTCCTATGGGCAGGTCATTGAGAATTTACTTACCTTACAGGGTATTACTACTAAATCAAGATAATGCATGACTAAAAAGGTGCCAATGTCTGACATATACCCATTCTTTTAAGTCTGGGAGAATTAGAAAAGAGAAACCAAAGGAACATGAGCCACTGCCTTTCAAATAAGCACCTCAAAACCATCTCTTCTAATCCCTCTACCTCTCAGGCAAGGAAGTGGGCTCAGAGAAGTAGAGGGGCTAACTACTTAGGTAATCCAGGGCTCAATCACCACATGCTGCACAGGTGGCCAGAGCTCTTAGCACATTCAGTGAAGTCGATTACTTGCTGTCTTCCACTAGGGTGGGGAAGCTGGCTTGGCCAGACCCCCTGGGGATGGAAGTGGGGGTGCTTTCAGGAAACAATAGCTCATCAGATATAGTTGACCATTTTATAATCTTGGAATGTATCTTCTTAGTTTATTTAATGTTTTAACAAAGTACCAAGTGAAGTGTGTTTAAATTCTTCTCATTAACATTATTCATAGTAGATTATATACACTATTATATTTTTCTGGGAGCTAAACAGATAACTGGTCTATTAGAAAAGACCTAACACCCACTATAGAAAGAGCCACACTCTTAACCTCACACACGCTTAGCATGCACAAGGCCCCAGGTTCAATCCACCACCATCATGACCATAATTACCATTATTTTTCTTCCTTTGAATTCCAGAATAATACATGATCTTCCTACTTCTTGCCCAGCTCCTCTGTAAACATTCAAGGGGGAGAGAAAAAAATGATAAAAACAATCAAACTGAGTCCAAAAAATTTAAAATTTTTTTAAATAATTTAAACTGTATCCCAACTGTTGTCAGCATTCACTTAAATATTTCAAGACAGATGAAAGTTCTACAAAAACTACAAAGTAAGGAAAGAATAGCGTCCACATAAACAAAGATGAAAAGTAATCCTTGAGAGTTTAGGGATTTTGCAGTTGTCAAGAGTGGTATAGTTCTGAGAAACCTGAAGGTTAAATTCAATCTTCTGAATGTTAGGATTAATTTGTGATGTATTTAAAATGTGAACTAGCAATTGTGCAGATTACATAATACTCTTAAATGTGTATTTAAGTATAAAGTCATAGTACTTTACACTCTTTTTCTTTAAGATCATGAGCATCTACCAAATAGCTTAAAATTACATACTTATACATACTATGAATTTCAATTCCCTTTCCTTAAATCTTGTTCTTTTCATATATTTTATACCAATGTTTTAAATAATTCTCATTTCTATCTTCATAAAGCAACCATAGTTTCCAATTATCACTAGGCACACCTTAACTTAAATCTCACATTCTTCAATTCCTTAAGGTTCTTTGATGCCACTTCCCAGTCACAAGAGCTCATAGTTCACTCAAAACTCAAAATTAAGCTTGCACTTGTTAAACACTGTCCAAATGGATACAGAAATGCCTTCTACAGGGACCCTGACCTCAAGGAACCCAGTCTACTACACAGACATGAAATGGATCTACCCAAGCTGGGATCCTAACTGAGAGCCAGCCAATAATGAAGAAAATCAAAGCACACATGGGAGCGCCCATGTACTCTTGGCCTGCCATGTTGCCTCGTAAGTGGTCCTAGCTCAGACTTCTCTTCTAACTTCCAGCTAGTTCAAACTTTCTCCCCTTTCCTAAATTTTGCAACCCTCTACTATCCTCCTCTTCTTGTGAGGCATGGGCCATCATCTGCATTAAAAAAAAAAAAAAAAAAAAGAATAATCCAACTTCACTTACCAACTCACAAACATCTTTGCTTTTTTCCATTTCTCTTAGAACAGGTCTCTCTCTAAAGCAAATCTTCACCCTGAGTCTTCGCTTTACATTCTCTTTCCTTCTGGACTGAACACTGCTATCTCACTGACATCTTCCTCACTTGCCATCAGAATCTAAACATACTAGCCCTTCTCATCCTCAAATTAAAATCCCTCAATTCTAATCTCCTTTAGTTTCTGCTTCATTTTCTTCAGTCTACGAGAAGCCAGCTTCCTAAAAGTTCTGGATATTCTGTGACCCCATTTCCTCACTTTCCATCCATTCAATTCACCATCACCTGACTCTTACCAACCACTTCTCTGAAACCTCTTTGCTGTTAAGAGAAAACCTCCATATTTGCTCTCTACTTGTTCCTTTGGCAGCTTTTGTCACCCCTAACTACTTGCTCCTTCTTTGAGCACTTCTCCTTTGGCCTCATGCCCTCTTGTCTTGCTGCCTTTCCTTCCCAGTTTTTCACCTGCTTTTGAATGCTGATATGCTGAGGGTTCCCTCCTTGGCCTTCTCAACTTCATGATCTTCATTCTCATGTTTCTGACGTGTCCATGACTAGCGTGCCTGTTTGTGGTCCAGGTTCTTTTCTTTTTTGCAGAGCTGGGCACTGAACCTAGGGCCTTGTGCATGCTAAGCAAGTGCTCTAGCACAGAACCACATTCCCAGTCTTCTTAATTCTAGGTCTCTAATATATACTCCTGACACTGGGATACTGCCAGGAACCTCACATTCAATGTCAAACTAGTTTCCACAAGCCCTCTGCATCTATCTGCTGTTTCTGGAATGCTCTGCCTTCAGATAAGATTGGCTTCTTTGTATTTTTAGGTTTCAGTTCCAATGTTGCCTTCTCACAGGCTTTTTCTTGACCTCCTCTAATTTGTTCTTCACAGCAGACCACAATCCAGCATCACTTAGGAATAATACTTACAGCTACATGAAGTTGCTATATCTGTGGCTTATTTCTCACTACTAAAATGGGAGTTTCATAAGAAAAGACATTGTTTTATTTTGTTCACTGCTGTACTGCTACAGCTACTGGTCAGATAAATCTTAAGAAATGCTTGTCAAATAAATAATTGTGAGCATTGAAAATACTATGCTGAGTGAAAGAAGTCAGCACAAAAGGCCACATATTGTATGGTTCCATTTATATATCTAGAAAAGTCAAATATATAGAGGAGGAAAAATAGGTTAGTGGTTACCTAGGACAGGGGAGTTTGGGGAGAAATGAGTGAGACTGATAACTGGTACAAGGTTTCCTTCTAGAATGACGAAAATGTTTTGGAATTAGTGTGATAGTTGTACAATTTTGCAAATATACCAAAAACAACTGACTTGTACTTTAAATGAGTTATATGGTATGTGAATTATATTTCAATAAAGCTGGTACAAAACCAAATTTACTGCAAACCTAATCCACCTTCTGTATTCCTTAAGAATAATATGCCCAACCTAGGAATCTCAATCATCCTTATCTGAATACTCCCTTCTGCTCTGCATTCTAGAACCATCCCTACAGTAACACCTGACCAGTTAGAAAATCCTAAAGATTTCACTTCCATGCTCTCTCAAAGCCATCTCTTCCCAAACAATTTCTTTTCAAGTCCTTTATCTCTCTGATTAGAGGTTTCATCATTTTACTTGGATTATTTCAATTACATTCTAGTAGATTCCTTCTACTAAATCCACCCTTTATTCATCTGCTACACTACTGCAAGGAGTGATTTAAAATATAATTTCTAATATATCCCATGCTTGCCTAAAATCCTTTGTTTGCTTCCTTTAAATGACATAATAAATGCCCAAACTCTTTAATATAAGGGGACTTCACATGATGGACCCTGATAGACCTGTTCTACCTCATGTACTAACCTATTAGCCATAGCCTTGAGGATACTAGCCATGAATTGTGAACATTCCTGCCATGTCATTTTTTTACGTGTGCCATGTCCTCTGCCAGTATCACTCCAGTTCTCACACTGTCTTTAATTCTTACTCATTCTTTGGTATATAGTTCACTCATCCCATTTTCTAGGAATGCATGAAATATCTTTCTCTTCAATCTTAAAAATTCCTTTTTCAGCCAGGCACGGTGGCGCATGTCTGTAATCCCAGTGGCTTGGGAGGCTAAGACAGGAGAATTGTGAGTTCAAAGTCAGTCTCAGCAACTGTGAGGCACAAAGCAACTTAGTGAGTCTCTAAACAAAATACAAAATAGGGCTGCGGATGTGGCTCAGTGGTCGAGTACCCCTGAGTTCAGTCCCCGGCACCAAAAAAAAAAAAAAATCCCTTTTCACGGGCTGGGGTTGTGGCTCAGTGGTAGA
The DNA here is from genome assembly GCF_001458135.2 of Marmota marmota marmota. Lineage (NCBI taxonomy): Eukaryota > Metazoa > Chordata > Mammalia > Rodentia > Sciuridae > Marmota > Marmota marmota. The sequence goes on from NW_025999977.1 coordinate 54,650,858, forward strand.
GTGCTTGCCTAGCACCTGTGAGGCCCTGGGTTCGATCCTCAGCACCACATATAAATAAACAAAATAAAGATATTGTGTCCAACTACAACTAAAAAATAAACATTTTTAAAAATTCCTTTTTCATACTCTCTCAGCAGTTAGTGCAACGCTTACCTGTGCTCTTGTACGAGCTTTCATTTAATAAGCACCTACCAGGGTCTTTACTCCTTGCAATATGCATTATTATTCCCACATAAGGAAACAGATTCAGTGAGGCTGCTGTCCTACTAAGTGATAGAGAATGAATTTTAGGCCTGACTCCCAAGTAATTGTCTCCTATTTTTCTAAACTCTCTCCAGTACTTTCCACTCTGCATTCCAGTTGCCTCCAAAATGTTGAAACCAATGAACTCAGCCTTCTGTCTTATTTGTATCCTCAGTGCCTGGTGTAGTGCTTGTCACTTGCTCCATGTTTACAGAACACACACAAAAATGACAGCTGTGAACTAAGCATCAAAGACTTGAGGCTGTGTGCCCAGTAGGGACTCAACAAATCCTTATTGAATGAATGTGTAAAGCTGATACTTTCTACTTTTTGAAAAAAGCACATTCATATGATACTAATATCTAATACTGAACAATAACCATGTTTGCACAAATTGCTCATCTATAGGAATAAGTTCTCTTTGTTTACATTTCCCCTTCTACTCAACATCCCAGAATGGAGAAGGCCAACTCCACTGAAAGACCAATCTTCTTATGGGCACTACAGGGCTGAGTTTTTGTCCGTAACTTCTCTGCTATTTCTCACATCCACTTTCCTACCTTGTTCTGCCAGGGTCGGAGCTTTGAAGGTAAAAACTCACATCAAGTCCCTAACTTATTTCCCCTCTCTCACATCTTGGCACCATGTCACGTCCTGGAGCTAATAAAAAACGGATTTAAGGCTGGGTTGTAGCTCAGTTGGTAGCGCGTTTGCCTTGCACGTGTGAGGCACTGGGTTCGATTCTCAGCACCACATAAAAACAAACAAAATAAAGGTACTGTGTCTGATACTAAAAAATTATTAAAAAAAAAAAAAAAGGAGAGAGGCTTAGTTCTTCCTTGCACTGTCACGGCCTTCCCCAGGCCCTCCCGTCACGGTCGGTTCCCTCTCGGCCTGCCCTGATGTGCGAGGTGCGGGTAGGTGCACATAACCCTTCTTACTTGAAGGCACGCGGCGGGATGAAATAATTTTTTTTTTTAACCCCAACATACCCTCCCCTAAGACTGAAGCAACGCAAATTCCCATTCAACCTAGCAGGCCATTTCCGACTAACAGCGCTCCAAACCCCTGGGGCCTGGCCGGCCTGGCCCGCAGCTGCGGGTGAGGACCGGCGGCCGCAGGCTGGAGTGGGGGCGACGGGGCCGGCCCGGAGCCCGGCTCGAAGCCCGGCTCGCTCTCACTGGGCCTGCGGCTTCACGCTCGGTCTCGCTGGTCCCTTACAGGGGTCGGATCAGCAGCTGGTCGCTCTCTTCTGCAGGAATCGCAGACATCCTGGAAGTCTGAGGAGGAGCGCGGGTGAGGGACACGCCGCCGGAGTCTTTCTGAATTACAAGCACAGCCACAGCAACTACACAAGAAAAACCCCATCCATCCAGAGGCAGCTTCCGCCACTCTGGCGCCCGCGGCACGAGGCCCCTCCCNGGCGGCGCCGGCTGTCGGGACGGATGGGTGGGGCCCTGGGGAGTCTGTGGTGTCGTGGGGACCCGCCCTCCCTCGGAGGTCCTAGATGCGGGCACCCGGGCCGGGGAGCGGCTGGGCGAGGGAGGATGCCAGAGGTCGGTTCTGTTGTGCTGAGCGGCCGAGGGCGCCGGGGCCGGAGCGCCGAGCTGTGGGCGGTTCCTGGGCCAGGTCCGCGGTGCCCGGGGCAGAGCGAGGCGAGAAGCTCACTGCCTTCTCGCGCGTGCCCTTCTCCCCTTGGCATCGCTACAGTCGGGCAAGGGTTCTGTCGTTTACTGTTGCATCCTTTGCACCGGTGACATGTACGACGCAGGTGGGTGTCTAGAAAGAGCTTTGAAGCTGGCTCTGTCTAGGTCCCAAACTTGGCCTGTCAGCTCTTAGCCTGGTGACCTTGGGCACGTCACTGGCTCTCTTGGCGCCTTGGCGACCTCTTGTGAACACGTTGTCCTACTATAACAGTGGTGGTCAGGTGAAGGGTTAGCGGTTCCTGTAGCTCTAACCAGTTCTTGGCTTCATGAACTGGTCCACTGTTGTTCGGTGGGTGTACAGAGCAAGTCCACTGTTGCTCGGTGGGTGTACAGAGAGTAACAGCCCTGTCTTTGGCTACTTTGGAGATAGAATTATAAGTGGTAGCAGTTCGGAATGCTATGATTAGGTGTATGTTCATGCTCTGAGTCCCTTAACTCAACCTGGAGAGCCGAGGTTTTTTAGAAAAGAAGCAGCCTGAAATGAAAAATAATAGCCAGTAACTAAAATGTGAGGAGTATTTCAAGTGAGAAAATGTGGGAGCAAAGTGTGGGAACATGGAGCATAGTGCTATGGAGAATCAAGGCAGCTTTGCATGGCTGAGAGATGAACTACAGGTGCAGTGGAAAATGCAGGGAGGAATGGGTCATGGAGGTCCATGCATGTCCTGAGGAAGAACTGTGACTTTAGTCTCTAACATTTCAAGCATGCTAGTAGTCTCAGATTTGTGTTTGAAAGAAATTATTTTAATCCTTTTGGCTGAAGTGTCTTGGTAGATTTAGAGTGGCAAGGAGTCCCATAGGACAAGTCCACTTATCCATGAAATATCCTCAGTAGGTTTGTGGATTCTTTAAATTATATTCCACACCCTGTATACTTGCACATTTTGTAGGTTGAGGATCTACCACTTCCATTGGATGTTGAAAAATTAGCTGTGTAGTTATCTAGTGACGATGTGGAGCCTGTTCTAGAGCTGGATTAGAGAACTCTGCAGGTATAAACAAGGGGTCTTGGTGCCTGATTAGATGTGGGAACTGAAGGATAGTGAGTGGATTTCCTGGTTGCTACCAGCAATAATATAATTTCTTAAGAGGGAGAAGTGAGGGAGGAGCAGATCTGGAGGGGAAGATGATGTGTTCAGCTTTAGACATTTTTGTGCATTTAATGAGCCTGTGGAACATCCAAGTGACAATCAGTATCTTTGGCCTCATTTTTATGCAAGAGTAATTTAAAGGCAAGAATGTTTTTCTTAAGAACATGCATCAAAATGGCAGTAGATATCAAAGTGCCCCCACCCCCACCCCCGCGCTAAGCTCCTGGATCGAAGTTGAAATGCAAGTCTTATGGAGTTGCAAAGGCATTACAGGAGTGCCTTTATACAAATATGTGTATATATGTGTAGTCAGCTCTCCATGTCCATGAGTTCCACATTTTTGGATTCAGCCAACCCCAGATTGAAAACATTTGCAAAATATTGCATATTACTGACCATGTAAGACTTTCTTGACATTTTTCCCTAAATAATATGGTATAACCACTACTCCCCTAGCATTTACATCATATATTAGGCATGCTAAGTAATTTAGAGATGATTTAAAGTGTACAGGGAGGGGAGACACACATAGGTAATGTGTAGGTACTATGTTGCTTTGCATCAAGGGCTTGAGCATTGGGGGATTTTGGTGTCCACAGGGCTCCTGTGTTTTAAATGTTACATACGAACATTTTAACCTGCTAAAGACCACTTACTTTATGTACTTTATGCTGCTTCATTAACCCAGTTTTGTGTGGATCTGGGAATAAGGCTCTCCTGCCATTTCTCCCTTACTGAAAAGCTGTCCTCTGAAGCTTCCTGCAATAGCCATCTAACCTCTCTGTTTTGCTTTTATCCCATGCAGTTACTTTTCCACCTGTGGCCAGAGTAATTTTTAAAACCAGAAATCTAATCGTGCCCCCGACTGCCTTTTAAAAGCCTCTAGTTTTCCTATTAAACTCAAGTCAAACCACATTGTTCGCGTGACCTGCCAGGCCTTCTGTCATGTTTTCTGTTTCTCCTGCCCTAGCTGCGTTGGCCTCATACTGTGCTCATACCAGCACACTTCCTGAGGCTCCTTATGCTCACCTGTATACCTGGAGCATTTCCTCCACCAGTCACCTGCCCTTCTTCATTCAGGCTTCAGCTGAAGGGAGGGTTGCAAGTTCCAGGTCAATCTGGTCAACTTGCTGAGACCCTATCTCAAAATAGAAATTGGATGTGGCCCAAGCAGTAGCGCGCTCCCCTGGCATGCGTGCGGCCCGGGTTCAATCCTCAGCACCACAAAGATGTTGTGTCTGCCGAAAACTAAAAAATAAATATTAAAAAATTCTCTCTCTCTCTCTCTCTCTCTCTCTCTCTCTCTCTCTCCCTCCCTCTCTTTAAAAAAAATAAAAATAAAAAGCCAGTGTGTGGGAGGGGGGAGGCTGGGGTTGTGACTCAGCATTAGAGCACTCACCTAGCGCGTCTGAGGCCCTGGGTTCGATCCTCAGCACCAAATAAAAATAAATAAATAAAACCAAGGTATTGTGTCCAACTACACCTAAAAAATAAATAAATATTTTTTAAAAAGCCAGTGTTGGAGGTGCAGATGTAGCTCAGTGGTGGGATACCCTTGGCCCTGAGTTCAATTCCCAGTACTCCAAAACAGCCCCCTCTCTTCTCTGATCACATCCCCTCCTCCTTAACCTGCTTCAGCTTTCCTCATAGGAACTATTGTTCTCTAATAATACATTTTATGTTTGTTTTTCTTGTTGGTCTATCTGCTCCCTTTAAAAATATAGCCCTTGAGGTCAGAGGCTTGACCTTTGTCTCTGATATACCTCCAGCACCTCTGAGTTGCTCACTAATCACTCAGGAATGAGTGACTGAATCAAATCTTTTCCATAAATATAGCAAAGTATAGAAAGAAAGTGGATGACAAGGCTGACTATACAAAGCTTGGGCTCAGTGGTCAGGCATGGCCAGGGGCCTACTGAGTGGACTGAGAGTGGGGTCTCCAAATACAAAGAAACCTGTGCAAGACCAGGGGCTTTTGATGTCCTCATTCTCGTTCCTTCACCAGGTGCACTGCTCCTCTGAAAGGCTTGACCGTCAGAATGGAAGGAAACTGTGGTGCAGACTGCCCTCTGTGGAGCCTTTGAAGACAATAAAATCCTGTTCACTTCCACAGTAAGCACATTTCCTGTTCTTTCTGTAGAGATAGATTTTTGGTTAAAATAAGTTAGGCTGTCTTATTCATAAATTCTCTTGAAAATTGGGTCACAGTTCCCGCATCCATAAAATACAGATTATGTCCTCCCTTCCTGGAGCATGAGGCAGTCTGTGGCATGTTCCTGGCCTCTAGGAACATCTGTGGAACAGGTGAATGTGCCACAGGTTGGTGAGGTCCCAGGAGACAGTATGGTGGAGTTCTGTGACCTGCAACATCCTGCAGCTTAAAATTCCAAGGGGAATGTTGCTGCCAGGACATGGGAAGATATCACTAACATTTGAAAGGTATTATTAAAAAAAAAAATTGACGTGTGGGGAAGGAAAGATCCACGTAGCAAGACTCTGAGTCACTTAAAGTCATCTCCCTGCCTGGCCTTACTGGAGCAGGGAGGGTGGGGGGGAACGTTTTCATGTCAGTGTTTTCCAGGTCTGGGGTTGTGGCTCAGTGGTAGAGCACTTGCCTAGCACATGGAAGGTCCTGGGTTCAATCCTCAGCACCACATAAAAATAAATGAATAAATAAAGCTATCCATGTACAACTAAAAAATAAAAAAATAAAAAAGATTTTCCAGACTTCAAGAAAAATGCTCATTTCTGAGAGGTGTGTGCCTTGTTTTAGTCCCACCAAGCATAGGGTGTGAACCTGGAGCAGGAACTGAATCCCAGCACCTGGGTGGTGAGCAGTTCAGCACGTGTTGTGCCCGTCATGAATCAGCCAGAGTGAGAACTGAACTTGAACAGCCAAGGACGTGATCTTACCTATGTTTCCTCGCTTCTCTGTAGGACAGTGTTTCTGCCTCTCAACTTATTGTTAGATGTGTATAATTTTTTTTAACGTGGTGCTGGGGTTTGAACCTGGGGCCTCACATACGCTAGGCAAGTCCTCTACCACACAGCTACACCCAGCACAGCTTTTTGCAATTTAATAGGAAAAAAGAATGAACAAGAAGAGTATCCAGGGGAAAGTATTTCCATTTTAAGTAAAGGAGTGCATCTCAGGATGCACTCCTGAGAGTTGGAGGAATTGGTTTTTACTCCTGCAGTGCCTAGAGTGATCTGATGTTGCTTTCCTTGACGTCGCTGTTGCTAACATTGTTCTTCTAGGGCTCTTCTCTGGATCACGTGCTATGGTGAAAAATGTTTCGGAAAGGCAAAAAGCGACACAGTAGTAGCAGTTCCCAAAGTAGTGAAATCAGTACCAAGAGCAAGGTAGGGGACCTGGCCTGGAGCCGCGTACTTAGCAGAGAGAAGTGAATTCTTGCAGCTGGAGCTGCACAGAAGGCATAAACTTTGCAGGCCTCCCACAGCCTTCCAACTGCATGAATCTTCATGTCCATTTTACGCATTTTTTGTTTAATTTATTATGTCTTGGTAGATTTTTCTGAAATTCTTAAATCTATTACTCTAGATGGGACACAACTAGGAATGGTCTCATTGAAACTAACACTATTTAATTTTTTTTTTAAATAATGGAAATTGCAGATATGAGGGGTATCATCTCTCGGATTTTAGAATTTGTTGTGGATATGACAATGTTTACATAGCAGTGAGATTGGTTAATAACTGTATACAAGACTTTTTAAAAGTAGCTTGAAGGCATGTATAGGTTTAATTTATGCAAAACAAACCTTTTGAATGAAAGTTTTCCCAGATCTTATTTCTTATACACATCTATGAAATGAAGCACACTGGTGAAAAACTACTATGTAAAGGATTTTTAAACTTTGACCTAAGGGTTTGTTGGTCAGTAAACCCTGGTGGTTAAGGCCTGGCCTGCTGGTGAACCTGAGACTGCTGCAGGAAGACCCTATTGTGGACACCACATTAGAAATGACTCAAGACCTGAGGGATTTACCAAATGTGACCTGGGGTCAGTCACTTACCTCTGGCCTCTTTCCTGGTTTGTTAAACCTCACTCCCTGCCTGGCTTTCTGGACAGGGTTAATTTCAGGTTCTGTGGAAATAATAGGAAAGCAGGGTGCAGATCTTCATGGAGGACGTAAATGTAGGCATGTTGGAAAGGAGGTGGAGGGAAGGGCTTAGGCTTAGACCAAGATGACAATGCCACCTGTGTCTGGTGCTGTGTGATAGGATGAGCAGTTGCACTGACGTGGTTTTTAATGTTTGCTGGAGAGTACGTCTTCAGGAAAATCTGTTCCAGTGCGTCTGCCTGGATAATTGGCCTGATTTTATATGTATTGGCTCAACAGCATAATGTGAATATGTTTAGTAGTGGAATTCAGCGAGTTCAGGGCTTCTCACTGTGTATGCTTCTTCTTGACTTGCTCTCTACTCCTCAGTCTGTAGATTCCAGCCTTGGGGGCCTGTCCCGATCCAGCACTGTGGCCAGCCTCGATACAGACTCCACCAAAAGCTCAGGTGCGTAAGAGGAATGACCCCACGCATCGATGGCTCTGCTTGGATATTTTGCTAGATGGCAGTTCTTTCGCATTTCCAGTTTTCTTCCTTTCTTCTGCCTTTTTTTTTTTTTTTTTGCCCTGGGTATTGAACTCAGGGTGATTTACCACTGAGCCACATGCCAGTCCTTTTTATTTTTTGAGATAGGGTCTCACTAAGTTACCTAGGGCCTTCTAATTTGCTAAGGCTGTCTTCCAACTAGCTATCCTCCCATTTCAGCCTCCGGAATCCCTGGGATTACAGGCGAAAACCACCACATGTGCTTCCTCTACCACTTTTGACTAGAGTTTAGAAATGGACCAAAATTTGCTGGGATGCAGTTTGAGGGTGTGGTGTGGTTGGTGAAAATGCAGGCCCTCGAGCTAGGCTCAGGCACGTGTGCAAAGTGTTCTTTGTGGGACCTAGAGCAAAAATGTTTGAAAACATCATGTGGCCATAATTTAGAATTTCAAAATATCATTTTAAGGACTAGAGTGGCAGAGAGTGGATTATACTGGACTCAGGTTGTTTATGAGAACAAGACAAATATACTGGTGATAAATGTTACAGAGCCATTTACCTTGAGGGCTACCTGGACATATACTAGCTCATGACCAGCAGGAATACAGGTAATTATCACAGATCCTCACAGACTGTTTGCAGGTATCTGATAGTAGCTCCTTAGAAATCAAAATGTGATTCCTATCCAAGCTCTATAAATAAATAGCTGGTAACTAATTGGAAATACTTATATTAATTTTCTTTTCTAAAATAGAATCATAGTCATAGACTAATTGATCTAAAAAAGAGAATGTTGTATCATAAAGTCCATTATCTTTACTTCTAGACACTTAAGTTTTTAAAAATCTCGTGATTTTTTTATTACACAACACAATCTAAAAGTAATCAGATAATGTTTTCTTAGCAGGATATCATATGTCACTTGTAATAAGTTGTATTGGCTAGATTTTACAGCGCACACCAGTTGTTGTAATGAGGGACTTTCTTGTCTGGCATTATTCCATCTACTTTAAGAAAAAAAAACAAAACCTTGGTCTTCTCTGACTAAATGGTAGTGAAAGAGCAGATACCCTGAATCAGGAGAGAAAGTTGTAGTGAAGAGAGATAGAAACCAAAAATAAGCATCATTATGCATTATAAAAATAATCAGCTGGGTATGGTTGTGCATGCCTCTAATCCCAGTGGCTTGGGAGGCTGAAGCAGGAGGATCATAAGTTCAAAGCCAGCCTCAGAAATTTAGCAAGGCCCCAAGCAACTTAATTAGACCCTGTCTCAAAATAAAATAAATTAAAAAAAAGGGCTGAGGATGTAGCCCAGTGGTTTAGCTTCCCTGGGTTCAATCTCAAATACCAAAAAGTACCCAATCATTGAATCGTTGTTTAGTTGACCTTTCTTTCTCCCATTCATTGCTTTGATATGAAGGTTATCAATATTACTTTATTTCTAATATTGAGGTCTTTATACATTTAGTACACTGTGAGTTGCTAAGGAAAAAAAAATCAATGAAATGTTAAGTTCTTCCCTATTACATCAAGAAATTTTGCATCTTAAAATTTTATAATTAAAGATCATATTCTAATGAAAGTCTATTTTTGATTTGGGCAGGGACTGAGGAAATCCTGCAAAGCAAGTATTTCTTTTGAAGTCTCATCATCACAATTTTTTTTTTTTCACCTTTAGGACAAAGCAACAATAACTTAGATACTTGTGCAGAATTTCGAGTAAAGTATGTTGGTGCCATTGAGAAGCTGAAACTCTCTGAGGGAAAAGTCCTGGAAGGACCACTAGACCTGATAAATTATATAGATGTTGCCCAGGTAAAAAGAAAAAAGATTGTTTTTTTCAGTTTAAAGCCTGTGGTTATGAGACCAAACTGGTGACATGGCCTTGGATAATACATTTGCTCTTGGTCACTGGATGGCGCTCTTCTGTCTTTTGATGAAGTACGCTGTCATCCTGGGCCAGAGCTTGGTGGCCCTGGTTTATACAAGATGCCCTGAAGATCAAGTTTCACAGAAAGGGTTTCTCCCTTCACACAGAGAGCTTTTCACTTTCCTGGTGTAGACCGACATCTTATTTAGGAACAGAAGTTGTGACTGCTTCCACCCTATAGGTTTTTCTTTGAAACAACCTGGCAGATGTTTGCCCCACAACTAGTTTCATCTCTTTGGAAACTTACTCATAGCACTGTTGACCTAACATGTCTACTTATTTCACACCCTATTTCCTCAACGAGAATTGAGGTGAAGTGGGTTTCAAAAATATATCATCATGCAGGAAAATTAAGAATGCAATTGAAGATAAATCAAAGCTATAAAGTCAGTGCATAAAATGTCATAAGATCTGTATACTCCTGAGGTGGAAGTGGATAAAACAAGGCTTACATAGTTAGTTAATTTTAAGTATGCACAATCTTTTTAATCATGGGGATATTAAATGTAATGACTCATATCTTCATGAAAATAAAGGAAGTTATTTCTGTCTAGAAGGAAATAAGTGAATCTAATTTGCCATTTAACAGAAAATTCTTGGTAGCCTGGACTAATTCAATTAGTTATCCCTGCACTTAGCTTGGAATTTAAAGTCATTCCGGCCAGGCACAGTGGCACATGCTTGTAATCCTAGTGGCTCAGGATGCTCAGGCAGGATTGTGAATTCAAGGCCAGCCTCAGCAAGTTAGTGAGGCCCTAAGCAACTCAATGTGACCCTGTTTCTAAATAAAATATATAAAAAAGAGCTAGGGGTGTGGCTCAGTGGTTAAGCACTTCTGGAATCAATCTCTGGTTCCAAAAAAATAAATAAAAGTTAAAGTCATGCCAACAAAGCATAAGCAACTACTAATCCCAGTAAAGTATCATGTGGAAAGATTGCTGATGTTTCCCCTCAGAAGTATAATAGAGTGATTTTCATTTCTATGAGGATTGCTACATTTCTCATAAAGCCATAGAATATATATATATATATATATTTATATTTAGTTGTAGGTGGACACAATAGTCTTTATTTTATTTTTATGTGTTGCTGAGGATCAAACCCAGTGCCTCACACGCGCCAGGAGAGCACTCTACCACTCAGCCCCAGCCCCAGCCCCAGCCCTGAGCCATAGAATTTTTGCTTGTTAAAATGCCATTATTAACAATAGCATTACTATTATCCAGTGTTTTTAAAACTCACTGTGAGATATGAATTTTCAATATAACATCATAGTGGCCCAACAGTTAAGGTGTTTGGATAGTTATTGACTATGATTCAGTGTTCTGCAAAAACATTTACAGTACAGAACATCTGCTGACTGCCAATATTTAGTGAAGACAAATTAGGCATATAAAACCAGGTAATCTGCTAGGGCAGTCTTCAGGCCTCCTGTGCTATTTCACTTATTTCTGAACAGCTCAAAATGCTGATGAACATGTTTATGTTCATTGGCAGCCTCTCCTGTAGCCCCAGGTGTGGGAGAGCCTGGCATCTTGCCCTCTAGGTAGGACAGAAAATGATGAGAAGGATGGTTTCTGTGGCCTCTCTTCCCCATCAGTCCATGTCCTGGCACTGATGTAAGCTTTTAAGTATTTTAAAATCTAAATCAAGACCTTCATTTTCTTACGTAATCATTTTAAGCTCATCGGCCTCAGTGAAATATCTCAGTTTGGAATTAGGGTTCACACCAAGACAAAGGAGTAGAACAGTGTGTGGGAAGTAGACTGAGCTCAATTTGTGGACTGTGAAAGTTCAAAGATGGGGAGATTTTTCTTCTGCCTTTTTGGGGAGAAGTTGTCTACTGTGTACCCCACATTCGCTAAAGGGCTTGCGGTTGTGACAACCAGATACTAAGTGACTCAAAAGACTTAAGACTTTAATGTATATCGTATTTTATTTCTACTTTAAAGCAAGATGGAAAGTTGCCTTTTGTTCCTCTGGAGGAAGAATTTATTATGGGAGTTTCCAAGTATGGGATAAAAGTATCAACGTCAGATCAGTATGTAAGTAATACCATTTATTAAGGAAAACTTTTTTAGCAAATAGGGAATCCAGGCCTTTCAGTTAGGTCTCCTGTGTGCATAGTGGCTGGCAGCTGTTCTTAAATGGGACCATTTCTTAGGGTGAGCAGGGACTTCCTTTGTAAGTTGTGTACACGCAGCACCCCAACCCCAGGTATCAAAAAATAAATAAATAAAAGTTAAAGTCATGCCAACAAAGCATAAGCAACTAGTAATCTCAGTAAAGTATCATGTGGAAAGATTGCTGATGTTTCCCCTCAGAAGTATAATAGAGTGATTTTCACTCTATTATAAAAGTGAGACTTTTTAAACTGAGTCAGTCAAGAGCAGCTGGCTAGGAAGCCTGGACAGAGATGAGACTGGACCTGGTTCCTGGCCCTGGGTTTGAGTTGGGAAGGTGTGGGCCTGAAGCACACTGCCTCCTAACTGGCCACACCAGCATGTCCTGGGGGGTGAGATGCCACACAGCTGCTTTCTGTCAGATCCAAGGATGTGCTGCTGAGCCTCCCATGTCCCACCTGTGAGAATGTCATTAGAACTGAGATACTGAAAACAGCCAGGACCTCTCTGACGGCCTGATCTCTGCAGGACGTGTTACACAGGCATGCTCTGTATTTAATCATCCGGATGGTGTGTTATGATGACGGCCTCGGGGCAGGAAAAAGCTTACTGGCTCTTAAGACCACAGACGCAAGTAATGAAGAATACAGCCTGTGGGTCTATCAGTGCCACAGCCTGGTAAGACTTTTGAGTTACTGTGGTTGGTCCCTTATTCCCCCAGTGCCCAAACTGAGACTATATGTGTACTGCTTGTTCAGGGACTGGGGAAACGCTCTCCATTGTGTACTTAATACCTGGCCTCAGAATGAGTGCGTGCACCCAGGAGCTTAGGGCAGCCAGGTAGGTGTCCAGGCATTCGGCAGGCTGCCAGCTTATTTCTGGCAGGTCCAGGAGTCACCTGTGCCTGAACCTAACATTCTCAGTAGACATTAAGTGGGTGAGGAAGAGTGTGCCCTCTGTCACCAGAGGCTCCCTCCATTCCTGTGTGTGGTCCTCACCCTGCTCTCAGGCACAGTGCTGTTTATTGTCTGCACTGCTCCTAGGAAGGGGGCCCATGTGGCGGGGAGCTCCAGGCACGGGCACATGTTGAGGTGTAGGGTTGGAAGAGAAACCTGTTTAAAGGGCCAGGTGAGGCCCCTGCTGGTCAGGCCAGGTTTAGGAAGAGACGTGTGCGCTCCACTCTTACTGCACCTTCTTGTGCAACACAGGAACAAGCACAGGCAATCTGCAAAGTTTTGTCCACTGCGTTTGACGCCGTGTTAACCTCTGAGAAATCCTGAACTCTGCACTCAGGCGAAGGAAGCCAACCTCACCCGAGAGTCCAGCTGTTTTCTCTCATCTGCTTTCAATCTGCAATGCTGAACTATTACAGAAAGATGAGGTGATGCCCTGCTCCAATTTTCTGAAGAAAGTGCAATGTCTACACTATTGACCATTTGTTTTTGTATTAAAATATGTCTAATTAAACATGTGAGTTGACTCTCAATGAACTATCTACTTTCTGGGAGTAAAAGAACCCCATCCAGTCATTTGAAAATGCAAATCAGCTTGACACTGAAGTGTCATGTAAGTTCCCTCTGAATAATATGGAGGATATGCCTGAGGAAGACTGAGGAACCCCACCCCATGTGGCTTCCCAGTGACATGGTATCACTGGTTTGGAGGGAGAGGCAGGCAGAGCTCATGCTGGCTTGGAACAGTGGCACTGTCAACTTAAGACATGAAGTAAATTTTCAGGAGTGTGTTGGCAAGATTATACGTGTTTATCTCAGAGTTAAGAGCACTTTAAAAGATTACTACTCATGCTAAACGTATATGTTTAAAGGATCTCATGAATAGTGCACTAGTATACTTATTTGTTTTTAAAAAAGGACTGAATATTTAACACTTTAAAGATTAAAAATAAGACCACATCCATTTAAAAGTACTTTATTTTTTTTTCCAGTCAAATGACTAGTTAACAAGAAGAGTAAACTTGAATTAAACATGCTCTAATTATACATCACTGCATTAAGGACAATGAAAATAAGAATCAGTTTAGGTTATACAATATATACAGTTGCGCTGCAACTAGACCAAAGTAAACAAGTTAATGAATTGAGTATCATACATCTCAAAATAGCATTCTAGGCTGCGTGTCCATATCCGCCCTTAACAGGTCCCACAGGAACGACTAATCTGTGCACCTGTTTCTGAGTCGCCATCCCTAGAAATCAGACCTGGTGGAAAAGTGGCATGCCAAATGCCAGAATCCTGCAGCTGAAGTTTATGAAACGTAAACTTTAAATAGATATCTACAGTGTTTCCTTTCTCAGTTTTTTTTCCTTTTTTTTTTTTTTTGAATTTGCAAAGAGCAAATAACTAGGAAAGGATACTAGTAGGGAAATTAATAGAATTTCTCCTCTGGCAAAAGTATTATTAATTACTGCACAATAGCACCACCAAATTGTAGACTGGAAAAATATTTCCTAGGAATTCATGTACCAGGGAACCTGGTGTTTGGTTTGGGTCTGGAGTTCAAATGTTCGTGTGAGTCAACTTGATTGCTTAGCAGGCACCAGGTCGTCAGAGGCTGACGATAAGGTACAGATGCGGGAGGTTGTTCCCCAGTTAGGAGACGTGCGCTGTGCAAAATACATCTGTTCACTCTTAAATCTATGAGAAGTTGGCCAAGTGAAGGGTTCAAACAACAGAAATTAACAAGTAGTGAAAATAGATGTAGTGCTTTAAAAAAAAAAAAAGGCTTACAGATAGAACACGTTTTTACTGGAATGTTGAAAGGCAAAAAGCAATTGCTATACAACATCATACAACATTCCAGTTTGTTGTGTCTTCCTTGATCATAGCAAACAAAACACGCCAAGGGGGGGGAAAAAAAGAGACTCCACACGTAAGAGTCTTATATAATAAAAAGACAAGCTGCTTCAATCAAATGTACCATCATAACAAATGCAACAAGAGCACTTTTGCCTTGCTTTCCAAGCCTATAAATTTATTCCTTTACTTTTGTTCCAAGTCCAAGTGGGCATCACATGCCTATTTATTCTGAAAGAGTGCCAAAATTTCCAATAATCCTACTATGAATCTTATGCTCATGATTACTAGAGGTATGACAGTCAAGTTCATTAAACTAATGAGTTTTGATTCTACCGCATACAACCTAATTCCCACCCCTTCCCCAAGTAATGTACGTTCAGGAGTGACATGATGGCCTTAGATAGTAGAACTGGGATGTGTGGGAGAACTGTATTACCTGGGACCTACAGATTTCTGATATGCTCTTGAGTACAAACAAAGGGACAGGTTAGATTTCAAGACTTACAGTGTAGCTACCATTCCTGTTGGCATATTATATAAATACAAGACACTAAGCTGAGTGAATGTCCTCGCAAGCTAGGAAGGGAAGGCAGTGACTACAGGAAACAGCAGGGAACGTGGTTCTGTTCCGGGGTCTGAGCCACAGTATTCTACTTGTGTACATTTGCTTTCTTGAATGATAGGGGAAGTTGAAGAAGGCAAATTCCAAAACACCTACAGCATAGAAGCTAGTTTAAAGAACTGTTTTGCAATCCATCATCCTTAGTTTTTAACCAATTTCAGGAAATGCAGTTTATATAACCTCCTGGAATGGCATGAACTTCTATGACTGTTTGCTGTAATAACCCATCAGTAGTTCTGCTAAGTTTGATTGTTCACAACAGATCATAAACACATGCAGAAGCCGTGATGGGTGCAACCTCACAGGTTAGGGCTAGAAAGTACAAGGCTAATACGTAAATTTCCAAGTTGCTTTAAATGGACACTGGGTGGGTTTCAAAAGAATAAGTGTCTTTAAAGGTGAACTGATGGCATTTTAAGGAGAGTCCAGGACTTTTGAAGCAGCAGTTTACTGGCTTCCTAAAATAATAACCATGCTACTGGTCACAACTCCAGAATTGGGCCAAGGAAAGCAGGAATAATTTTCAATATTCCTCATTGACCATCTTGTAAGTTTAGCAGTAGATGCATCCTACAGATGCAGGATCTCAGTTATGTAGTTAAAATAACTTCAGTTCACCTTTTATGAAATTCAGTTTTTCCTAATAAAAGTATAGCAATGTTTCATGAAAACTACAAATTATAAAAACAATTCACTTAATATATATAAAATTGCCTTTGAACTCTTAAAACTTAACAGTGAGAGAAAATGAGCTACCATGAAAACGGGTTTTCTGGCAAGAATTTTGGTACCAGTAATGAAACAAGAACATAACTGTTAAGGAAAGGCTTTTGTTCAGTAGCAATTCAGTCAGCAATAAAGTGCACAAATGATACAGGGAATGCTCCTTTGCGACTGGGATCTCCATCGATGTGGCCAATCTGAAATGAATAAAAATTTGGATTGTTACAAAAATTTCAAATTTAGAAGCTTTGGAGAGCATTATAGCACTTGAAAAGGAGGCCTGGGAAGAGGATACCTGTGTTCAGAATGATTTCTGCTGCCAAAGACTGACTGGGTAGAACAGCTGTGTTAACGTTATTCTTTCTTTCTTGCTCCCCTTCATGTTTGCAATAGAGTGTGGCTCCCACACTCAAGGACCTCACATGACCCTGAGATGTGTGGGTAATGCTGGGGGCATGCGGGGTGCTGGCTGGTCACCACTCCCCACTTAGCTTATTTTTAGTGAATGAAAAAACTGTCAGAAGTTTGTCTCGACCTTTCTTTCTTTCTTTCTTTTTTTTGTGGGGTGCTAAGGATTGAACCAGGGCCCTGCACATGCTAAAATGCCCTACCACTGAGCCACTCCCTAGTTCTGAAACTGTCAGAAGTCTGTTGGCTGCAAAGTCATAGGATGTGGACAAGGTGTTCATTTAAATCTCACCATGCATTTGTGGAAAGCTTCAAGAAAAACCCATTTATTTTTTACTCTGGGTAGATTATATAAATTAGACCCAAGTATGATTTCAACAATGTAAATTACGAAGGCAAATACAAGCCTAGAAGAAAACTGTCAAAATATAAATGGTGGTGGGACTGGGGTTGTGGCTCAGTGGTAGAGTACTTGCCGCGCATGCGTGAGACACTGGATTCGATCCTCAGCACCACATAATAAATAAATAAGTAAGTAAATAAATAAATAAATAAAGGTATTGTGTCCAGCTACAATTTATATATATATATATATATATATATATATATATATATCATATATATATATATATCATATNTTATATATATATATATATATATATATATATATATATATCATATATATATATATATCATATATATATCATATATATGATATATGATATATATATATATGGTTTTTTTTAGGAGGACAGGCTGGTTATGGGAAACATTTTCTTTCTTCATTATACCTTTCTATTCTCCAAGGCTTTGGAGACAACAGGCATTTTCTGTACGGCTAAGCCTGTTGCCTGGCTGGAGTCCCATCCATACGGTGGGCTGTCGGCAGGGATAGGACCAGACCAGACCTGTTTCCTTCTGCCCACTGGCTCCTTACCCAGCCCAGCCACATGCCTGGAGCCCAGCAGAACCAAGAGCTGCGGCTCCTGCTGCTGCCTGTGCTGGGCAAAGAAGACAGAAGGAGCCCTTGACCCATAAGCACTTTTCACCTCTCAGAGGCCCAAGGCCCCAGAAAGATGGGTGGACATAGCCAATGGCAGTGCTACAAGGCCAAGAGACCAAAGGCCCTGGAGGCAGAGAACTCAGGGTGGAAAAGGGCGGGAGCTCTGCTGGGGACGGCAACTAGGGGCAGCATCAAGACTCCTTGCATTTGACAAAGTAAAGCAACTTCGCTGAATCGTGTCCATGGCATCAGCTGAGCTGTCTGGTCTCTGAGACCAGGCTACAGAGCCAGGCCTACGTAACCACCAGGGGGCAGAGGCCACCTGGCGCTTTACGCATGTACTTCCTTCCAGTTATGGAATCCTCCACCTCAGCTGAGGACCCCTGCCTCTCCAGGGGGTCATCATGTCATTCTGCCACAGGGCTGTGGGCAACTCCCTTTCACAGAGGTGTCAGCCAGGCCCCAGTCCATCAATGGCAGAGTCTGATTTTCTAGGACCCCTGGGGGAGGACCTGTGCCCACCCTCCTCCTGCACCAGGAGGCCTTAGGACCAGCCCAGCCCTAGGGGCTCTGCCCTGAGGCCGCCTTCCACTGGAGGTCGCGCTATACTGCTCTGGCCATGGGGATCATTAACTTGCAAAGTCGAGGTTTCCAAGTACAGGGGTCTCATTTCAGGTCCTCGGGGTGCTCTGGCAACTGCAGCCTGAGTGCCCTGCCCACCTAAACAAGACAGGAGTCCGCCAGGCATAAATGAGGCTCCTCAGAAGTAGCTGTCCACACAGAGTGACACCAGAGGGTGCTGGCACCAGGGCACGATGCTCAGCTGAGCACCTCACTGTGAGCGGGCCTCTCAGGCTCCCAGGCCTCCCCAGGCCCACCCCGACTCACCCACCACTCCTGGTCCTCCTCCCCGTCCACCACAATCACATCTCCCTCAGAGAAGGTCAGCTCATCCGGGTTGTCAGCCACACAGTTGTACAGCGCTTTGACCCGCTTGGGCTTCGACTTGGTCTGTGTGAGGAGAGGGACAAAGTTAGTGTGGCCAAAGTCTAAGCTCTTGGGCAGAGAACAGGGTGCCTGCCTCCTTCTGGTCTCTGGGGTCCTCTCCCCAGGCCTGGGAAACCTACAGGGGCCAAGAGGGGCTCTTCTCTCTCAGGGCAGCTCAGGTGCCAGGGAGAGAAAAGTGTGAGACCCCAGCAGAGTGGGGAACGGAAGCAGCCAGGGTTTGGGGTGGAGCTGTGGCCAAAGGGCCAAGTCTGCCAGGCGCCCAGGTCATGAACCACCGCCAGGAAGAAGCCCCTAGTCCCCCCACCTCTGCCCCAGGGGAGGTGGAACCCAGCCAGAGCAGGGCAGGAGGGCAGGCACATCCACTTACCGCCTGTGACTTCCTGGGCATGGGCGCAGGGGGCTGCAGGGCCACAGCATTAGACAGAGAACCATGAGCTTCTGTTCCACAAAGATCCACTGCTTTAGGGCCAAAATGAAGCAACCTTACAAGATGCCCCATCAATCGCAACCACAAGATGTAAACAATGACTCTAAGCCACAGTCTCATGTCTGAAAGCAGATTTCCTCAGCTGTAAAGTGTTGAGGGAAAAGTCCCCTTGAAGCTGAAGAACCTCCTGCCTTTATGGTGCTGGATGTGGGAACACAAATGGGGTCCCAGGAAAGAGGAGCGGGGTGCAGGCCTCTGCAGCAGGAGGCCCAGGCCCAGGAGGGTGGGATGGCCATAGGTGGGGGGCAGCAGGGCCCTGACCAGGGTTGACCATCTGTTTGGAAATACACATCCCTGGGCCAAGCAGAAAGAAATCCAGCCCCCAATTAAATAATTACCAGGTCCTCTGGGCTGGCCTTTGTTAATCAGTGGGGTCGGTTTGTCAGCCCTACAAAGAAGGAGAAAAGCAGACTTACTCACGGATACCTGAGGTTATCTGCCCAGCCTCATTCCCTTCACAAGGACGCACCTGTGTTTAAGCTCAACACCTGAGCTGACTTCACTGTCAGTCATTCAATTATTATTATTATTTTGTAAAACAAAAAGCCTAGGGAAAGTGCCAGACTCAAGGTTCCTCATCCCCAAACCAGGGCTCTTCCAAAGCACCTCTGTCCACGCAGGCCTGGGGCTAGAAGCTGGGTACCAGCCATTGGTACAGCCCCTTCCCTGCTTAGGCCTTGTCTCTCCATGTGAGAGGAGGAGCCAGATCTCAATCTCAGGCCCAGGACCTGCCAAGCACCTCGGTCAGCGTTGTCACGCCCCCTGTTCCATGGTTCTGCCCACGTGGCTGACCTCAGCTCAGGCCCTCGGTGAGCTCGGGGTCCAGCTCACCCAGAGCTGTGAAGTGAAAACACAAATTGGGGCATGGCAGATGGGGTCATCCGCACAGACCTGCCACTGGCAGACCTGGGTCAATGGGTTGCTGAGAACTGGCATTTCCATCTGTAGGTGTGACACCAGATGTCAGTCCTCAAAACAAGGACAAGAGGCAAAGGTCTGTGATGGGCTAAAAGAAGAGGCCTTTTCAGCAGCGGGGGTCTAAGTGGACCTAGGGTGGAGCCCCACATGGGAGGTGGGTGGGAGGGGCTGGAGCAGCAGGAGAGGCCAGGAGAAGCCAGAGGCTGCATTCGCTCCCCCACACCCTCATTTCCGTCAGAGGCTTCCTCTGCTGCCCAGAATGTACCCACCAAGAGCAGTGGTGTCTGCGTCTCAGAATGCACGTGGAGGAAATGCAACACTGGTTTTGTTATTACTTTCAAAGAAGCAAAGGGTCCACCCACCTGACAGCCTCATTTGTTATCTGCACCGACTCTCGAGGTAAGTGACTAGCAGACCCATCAGGCTGCCCCTCGCCAGTAGCCACTCAGCTACCTGTGTAGCTCCTCAGCTACACAGGCTCATGGGAGTGTGTGTGGGGAGAGCAGGTATTTTCTTTAAAGGATCAGACAGGGGGCTGGGATTGTAGCTCAGTGGTAGAGCGTGCGCCTTGCACATGTGAGGTACTGGGTTGATCCTCAGCACCCCATAAAAATAAAGGTATTGTGTCCATCTACAACTAAAAAATTTTTTAAAAGGATCAGACAGTAAAATTTTTAGTCTTTGTGGATCATGAAGTCTCAACTATTTGACTATCATTGAAATCCTGATTTTCAAATAATCGGTGGGGTGGGGGTGCTTCTTTTACAAGATGATACACTGTGCATCACTTTGACAGCAGAGCTCCACTGGGAGCAACGGGACCTCGTGCACTGGAACCTGTCTTGGACCCTCTGACTGCACCTGCTCTTTCTGACCTGCAACATCCCTTCCAACCACGTTAAAACCAGGAAGAACAGGCTACAGAGGACACCCATCCCGCAACCTCTAGCTGGGACTCTGCAGGAGCCAGGAGAGCAGCTGGAAAGAACCACAAGTCATCACCCGGCAGACACCACTGTCCTGGGTACTCCCTGGTGAGTGCTGGGAGCTAACTGTTCCTTGTCTGGGACTTTAAGACATGATTTGAGCTCTTAAAAGCAGAGCAGCTTGGAGACAGCAGACCAGAGGCCATTACAAGGAAGGAGAAAGAAAGTGACACTGGAACTAGGAGCACAGCCAGTGGCCATTTGGTTAAAGCAAAAACAATAATTGGGAACTTGAAAGCATAATCGTGACAGTGTCATTAAGTAACTGTTTATAAATCATACTGCTGTTTAGGACTAGGAAGGCAGGGCCAGACATGGTGGCACATGACTGTCATCCTAGGAACTCGGGAAGGGAGGCCAAGGCAGAAGGACCCCAAGTTTGAGGCCAGCTTCAGCAACTAAGCAAGGCCCTAAGCAATTTAGTGAGACCCTGTCTCAAAATAAAAAAATAAAAAAGACGGGGGATGTGGTTCAGTGACTGTCCCTGGGTTCAATCTCTAGTACAGAATAAAACAAAAACATAAGCAAACAAAAAATCCCCAAAGCACAGGAAGGCAGGGGTATGTACATTATATTTTAGTAAGGTGACCTGCACTTTAAAAGTTCTGAAAGTGGGTTTAAAACAGCAGCCTAGGGCTGGGGTTGTGGCTTAGTGGTAGAGCACTTGCCTAGCACGTGTGAAGCCCTGGGTTTGATCCTCAGCACCACATAAAAATAAATAAAATAAAGGTATTCTGTCCAACTGCAACTAAAAAATAAATATTAAAAAAAAAATAGCAACCTGGAGTTGTAGATCATTGATAGAGTACAGACTCTGGGTTCCATTCCCAGCACCATCCCACCACCACCCACTGCAATACGTCTATTTCCTCCCAAGGAAAAGGACTGAAAACAAAAATTCAAACCAAAAGAACAAAGAGCTGAAGGAGAAACACAATTTTGGAAGCTGGAACTGGCAGGGTGAATGTAACCACCCGCTGGTGTGAGGAGGGCGAGCCTATGCCACCACCAGGAAAGGCCGGGAGCGCACCCACGTGTCCTGTGGGCCCAGTGAGGCCCAGGACCTCAGGAAGGGGAGACAGAGCAGCAATAACAGAAGGATTTGCCAGACTCCCTCGGAGGAGGCTCCGAGTCCTGGACTCCCACCCCACCCCAAAGAGGTGGCACTTCCCTCCACCTACAGAAGAAGCTGCTTCTGCAGAGGGCAAAGCAGAGGCCCTGGACAGGACACTAAGTGCAACTGTTGGCATATCCCACAGAAGAGGGACTAGGTACAAGCTTGACTTTATTTCCTTACTCAACTCCCACAAAATGTATACCCTCCCAGCAAGAGGCCAGGGAACCCGAGTTATCCAAGAAAAAAGGCCCAAATTCTGAGTTTCTCAACAGCCCACCAGACCACTCCTCAGGGAGACCTGTGTAGCCAGCCTGTGTACCAGCTGGGGTTTGGTTAGTTTTTGAAGTACTGACTGGGGATTGAATCCAGGGGTGTTCTACCACACAGAGACATACCCAGCCATTTTATTTTTTGCTAAGTTTCCCAGGCTGGCCTCAAACTTCTAATCCTCCTGCCTCGGCCTCCCAACTAGCAAGGATTACCACGTCCAACTGCCAGTTGTTGGTTTTTGTTTTAAATATTTTTGGTAGTTGTAGATGGAAAGAATGCCTTTATTTTATTTGCTAAGGATTAAACCCAGTACCTTACACACGCTAGGAAAACACTGCCATTGAGCTATAGCACCAGTCCTCTAGTTGTTTTTTTGTGTGCAGCAGACACAGACGGCACAGAGAACTGCTCATTGGAACAGTCTCTGTCATGCAGAGGCCCAAACGATGTGGAAGAAACACTACACAGAAGAGCACCAATGAAAACACACACTTAACACTCCAAAACATTAAATCATTAATATTTTCAGAGAGAGAAAGTGATCCCATGTGAAACAAGAACAGGGTGCCATAAAAAAGTTTAACTTGAGAAGGAGCGCAGACATGGAGAACCCAGGAGGAAAACTGAAGGTGAGACTTAGAAAGCCCCTCAGAAGATAAGATGAGCAAGCGAACAAAGCAGGAAGGGAAAAGAGGCGCCCAGAGGGCCACCTGATGAGGGCAATCCCTTCCCCCTCCTCGGTGCAGAGCCAGGCCAGGGGCTGCTCTTCAGCCTGGCTTCTGGGCGGCGGGGCCCTGTGACCGGCTCTGGTGGACAGGCGTGCACAGCTCGCGTATCCCCCCACCTGTCCCAGAAGCACCTCTAGGCCCAAGGGGTAAACAGGGCGGAGTCAGAAGATGGAGGGCTCTGGGTCTAGTCTTGGGTCTGGGATAGAAGGGAGAAGAGTTTAACTGCCTCAGGTCCACCCTGAGATTGGGGGAGCTGTCAGAACAGTTACGTTATTCAATCAAAAGAGAAAAGATGATACCTTTAGAGGAAAGCTGAGTAGATCTGATGTCCAAAGAGAATTAAAACAGACACACACACACACACACAGTGAAGTTGCACAGAATTGGAGGGCGCCCTTCCAGCTAGAATGGCACCTGATGAGATGCCCATCCATGCAGCAGTCTGGTGGCACAGACCTCACACTGGAGCTAAAGAACAAGCAGGAGGGGGCAGCCTGCAGAGGGGGACAGGCCGGCCTGAGGGGAACACAGAGGGCTAACCCCCGGAGGGCTGCCTGATGGGAGTGGTGAGGGATGGTGGCCGTGGGGCCAGAGGCTGTGCCTTCAGTGGGGTTCCCGGAACAGGACTGACCCAAGCACAGAAAGGGGCTTGAGCAAAGGGGAGGGGTGGAGGCAGTGATGGGAGCGGTTCCATAAAGGGACACCAATCACCCGAGGAGGCATGGAACAGGGTTCTCATCTTCAGAAAAGGGAGCAACAAGAACGGGAAAGTAGAAAATCAGAACTGCCCCCGAAGTCTAGGGCCCTGTGGACTCTGTCCAGCTGTCTGGTGCCACGCCACGCCCTGGCCCTCACTGTCGCTGGACTCTGTCACTGCTGGACTTAGTGACAGCAATGCCGGCCAGTGTCCAGGCCCAGACCCCCTGCTATGAGGAAGCCCACAGCACCCAGGAGGCTGGGCACGGAGGTGTTCTGGTTGACAGCCCCAGCTGAGGTCCAACAGACAACAGGCCTCAGCTGCCAGACCTGTGAAGGAGGCCTCCTTGCCAGTCCTCCGACGCGTCAACCCTAACTGACCCTGACCTCGGGGAGTCTTCAGCTGAGGTCGTACATGCTGTGGAGCCAGGCGAGCCAGCCACTGTGTTAAACAGATTCCCAACAACGAGAGAAGAATAAAATGGTATGTCTCGCTTCAGTCAGTTCTGGTGTGGTTTGTCACCAGAACAAGTGAAACTGTGACCTCGCAGATTCACTATAGGAAGGCACAAAATGCACACACGTGCGCGTGCTTATGCGTGTACATTTAGCAGCGTACACGTGTGTGCACTTCCTGATTCAGACCAAGACCATGACCCATCCCAGCAATGAGACTACCCATCACCAGGGCCCCGGCTTCTCAGCAGTGTTCCCCTTAAACAGACGTTCCCTCTGTAAAGACCCAGATAAGAGAGAGAACCTGGGCTCCTCTGCAGCACTCGGACACGAGGATTGTGGGTGAGGGTGGGAGGTGGCTGAATATCCAGGCAATGTCCCGGTTTTGTTGGTTGCACTGTGTGTACCAAAGCAAATGTTCTTATTTGAAGAAACGTGCCTCACACTGCTGAGGGTCCACATGTGCAAGATGACCTTTCTTGAGTGGACAACAGACAGAACGTAGAGAGCCTGTCTTGAGGACTTTACTCCAAAAAACCCCCGCGTCTGTACTAAACGAAGATCTAAACTCACTACGTGAATTTAAGATATACATTTGTAAGAAATTTTCCGTTAAAAAAATTCTTGAATTAATTGTAAGACCCTCAAGAGCTGATGGATCTCACATGCCTGGGCACCAGCAGTGGAGACTTCCAGCATGAGTAAGGGGCCCACTGCCACTTGGAAGCCCCCAGAACGCTGGACGCAGGCCCAGCCAGTGTGACTAGGCCAGGAGGCAGGGAGGGGTGGTGTTACCCAGGAGCAGGCTTCTTCTGAGGCAGGCGGCTGGGAGGCTGGGGCGGCAGGGGCGGGGGCCTGCTCTGTGAGGCCCCAGGCTGGGGAGGCTTGCTCGACTGGCTCAAGGCTTCTAGCATGCTGGGCATCTTGGCCACAGGAGGGGGTGGCGTGGGGGCCAGAGGGTCTGCAGAGAGAGAAGGGAGAGGAGACAAGTCAGCCCCAGCCCTATACCCATCTCTTCCCCAGTGGCCTCAACCAGGGTCCTCTTCCCTAGAGTCTCCAGGGGAACACACCTGCTGGGTGTCCTCCTGCATTTCAGGAAACTATGGAGGGAGGGAGGGGGTCCTAGTCAAGCACCCAGGAAGCTCGAGCATGATCGAAACTCTTCTGCTGGCCTGTTTTCTCTGCTAGACCCGGTGGGGAAGCCAGTACCTGGTCCTGCCCCTGACTCTGAACAGGCAGCAGGAGGCTGGTTGGGGCCGGGTCCAGGCCTGGCCTCTGCCCTGGGAGATGGGTCTGCTCAGCCAGGACTCTCTTAGCCAGAGCAGGCCCATCCCCAGAAGGAAGGAGGCCCCACCCATTTACCAGGCAGCTGAGCAGGGACAAGTCTGAGGACAGATCGTGAGGAGCGACTTGGTACAGGTCCCCAGTCTGTGAGGTGGGCAGGGCAAAGGCTCTATGATCATCTGACTTCACAGACCCGAGGCTGGGGCTCGAGGAAACCGAGTGCTTCTGCTCAGGGGCAGAGCAGGTAAGAGAGGGAAGTGGATCCTCAGCCCAGCCTGCCTCCACCCGTTCTCCTGACAAAGCACCAGGTCACTGTCACAGGTGGTGGCTGCCTCCGGGTGGGAGCTCACACGTAAGGCACAGGACAAGCCAGCAGGAATGAGGCCACTGGCGACCAGGTGGGGTGAGGCCACGAAGCCACCCAGTGGGCAGTCCTTTTGTGCCCCTTCCTCTTGTTCCCTTTTAAAGGAAAAGCAGAAAGACAGGCCTGGGGAGCCCACGGGTCAGCCTGAGAGGCAAGAGAGGAGGAAAGAGGGCTCTGGCCTCTTGCGAGCCTCTGGCTGTGCAGCCGGGTGGTGGGTGCCTCAGCAGTTGATGTTAATTTTAGCTTTTTCTTCTTCCTGTGGCACTGGAAATTGGATCCAGGGTGCTCAACTACTGAGCTACACCCCAGCCCTTTTATTTGTTTTTTTCAGTTTTTTCCGGGTCTCACCAAGTTGCCCAAGATGGCCTTGAACTTGTGATCCTCCTGCCTCGGCCTCTCGAGTCACTGGGATTACAGGCATGTGCCACTGCACCCAGCTAATTTAGCTATTTTAAGAAAGCCACAACATGTCAGTCTAGGAATACTCCCAATGCTCTGGAAGCCCTGATACCTAGAGATGCTGGGTGCCCCTCCGCCAGAGCCCAGGAGAGCAGGGGGCAGAGAGGGCAGGGCCCAGGGCTCCCGTCACTGACCCGGGGATCTCCCACGGGAGAAAGACCTCTTCCTGCTGCTTCTCCCCACAAGGCTTTGGGTACTTTCAACCACATGCTGGTATTCGAAAAAAACCCATGCCAGGTTATAATCAAAATGACTGTCCCCAAATATTGAAAATCACCAACTGGCTGAAGGAAACAAGAGCTCTGGGGTGGTGTGCAGAGGACCAGCAGCTGGTCTAGTGAATGCTTTGCAAGGCAGAGGAGAGTGAGCGGGCCATCGGGGCGTGCTGGGGCTGGGGGCCGGTGCGGTCTGCCTGCGGGTGTGCGGCCCCAGAGCTGTCTCCCCAGGTGGCTGCCAACAGCGCCCCCTGCCTTCCAGACCTAGGAGGCCCACTGGCAAGAAGGAGAAAGGAAAAAAAAACGTACTGGTAGATGTCACTCGAAGAGGGGGCAGCGGTGGGTGGACAGCTGGCGGATCTGACGAAGATCGCTGCCTGCTTACACCGTCCACACCTACAGAGTTTGTCTTCCACAGGGTGTTAGCTGAGGAGGCTGCCTGAACTAAACCCACGCACACGCACACACACGTGCACACACACAGAACAAAAACAGAAACAAAACACTGCGTTATTGATCCTCTCACTTATCAGTGGTCACTCTGACCCTTCTAGAACGGCAAGTAGAACCCGAAACTTTACTCTCATCTTTGCGACCTGGAAGACAGATACCAATGGATGCTGAACCAAAGATGGTCCGGGGAACATTCCTGGCTGGCTTTCTCAATCTGATGGTGAAATGCAAAAATTCTTTTTTTTTTTTTTTTTCAGAGTAGAAATTAGAAGTTTATTAAAGGACAGCAGAAAAGACTTCTCCCGGAGGAAGAAGGGGACCCAAGAGGTAGAATCCCTGTGTAAAAATTCTTAACTGAAAATATATCCCAATGTTCTGTTTGAGGACCACGGAACTTCTCATCTCCGCCCTTCCATTGTATCTTGCAGGCCATAGGAGTCACCCAAGCCATGCAGACAGCACCCTGTTCCCAGCCTGTACAAGTGGGGCAGGCTGCAGGTCAGCCACAGGGGAGGACCTTCTCCTGACTTCCTGTAAACTCTCTGGCTACAGATTGGCACACAGAACCCAGAAGGTTCAGGTAACCCCCAAAGAGGTGGCACTTCCCTGGTCACATCATTCTCCTGCCATCTACTCAAGTGCATAGGTGTGACCCTGTGTCCCTGGCTGTGTACGGCCTGGGGGGGGGGGGCTGGCAGTGAAACAGGCCACACCCTCTCCGGAGGCCCAGGGTCTGGAGGAGCCTTCAGTGCCCTTCCTGTGGCAGGGTCGGCCACAGCGCAAGATCACCCACACCTAAGGGAGCTGTGAGCTTCCTTTAGACCAAGTGTGAACAAAATGAGAAGAGGGGAGATGCAGGTGAGGGGTATAATCTATTGCACCTGAAGAAAGAATGAAGCTGAAGATGAGAATGGAAAGAAAAAGAAAAATCTGATTCCAGGAAACCTGGAAATGCAGAAGAGCTTCACTACTCTTCCTCCACCCAACAGGGCAGGATGGAATCTCTCCTCCCGACACCCAGAGCCAGCCAGTAAAAGCCTCCAATGGGAATAAAAATGCCCAAATGCTTTGGGTCTGAGCCTTTCAGAATAGACACGCCTCTCCAGATGTGGGAACAGGGGGGACGGGGCACTGAGATGGCCTCGGCCAGCCCTGGAGGGCGATGGGCAGGTGCTCTGTGACTGAGCGGGCCACTGCACTCCTTGCTCAGAGTTGGGATCAGGCCCAGCGCGTGCTGTCTGGCAACAAAGCTCATGGCTGCCGAGGGGCGGTGAGCAGGCTGGATCCTGGGTCTGGGGTACAGGGATGCAACTGCTGCTGAGGGCTGACTCAGTGGTCCCTGGGACATCATTCCCCTGGGCCCCTGAATGCTGGGTCAGGGCTGTGTGGGAGGATCCTTGTGATACCCAGGACAGTGGGGCAAGATGGGGTGCAGCCACACTGCCAATGTCATGCAATGTGAGGGCCCATGGCTACGGGCGCACCTGAACCACCCCACACTTCCCTCCCCACAGCTACCAGCCGCAGGCTCCACACCAGCTCTAGGGAGGCCCTTGGGCTCTCCAGGCTCAGCAGCGAAGACTGAGCAGCCCTCCTTGCCCCAGGAAGCCCCGAAGGCCACAGCCCTTGGTGTCAGGTGCAGTCTGGGGTAAGTTGGTCACTTGGTAGGCCCGCCCTCAAGAAGCATAGTGCCAGCTGTTCCTCACTCTTAGATAAACTACTTGAGGATTTCAGTTTCCATATTTTAAACACAAAAAATCTCACCTGTTAAGTCTCCGTGGCTGAGACAGAGCAGCTGAGGTTAAGTCGAGTGAGCTTTTCACACTGACAGCACTGGGGGAGAGGATTCTGTATTTTTTTTGGTGGTGGTGGTGAGGTACTGAGAACTGAACTCAGGGACACTCAACCATGGAGCCATGTCCCCAGCCCTATTTTGGATTTTATTTAGAGACAGGGTCTTACTGAGTTGCTTAGTGCCTTGCTTTTGCTGAGGCTGGCTTTGAACTCACGATCCTCCTGCCTCAGCCTACTGAGCTGCTGGGATTACAGGCATGCACCACCGCGCCCAGCATGATTCTGTATTTTTACGATTAGGCTGAACGTTGTTCCCCAAACTAGTATCTTTCTCCTTCATTCCATGAAAATCATGGTGATAAGAAGTAATCACTGGTGCTACAGGCTGGCCCTGATGCCGACAGAGGAGAAATAAGAAAGGAAAGAAAGAATAGAGGCCAGGAAGGGCAGTATGTGGGTAAGGGTTGCAGAGAGCATCCCCTAGCCCACTCCAGGCCCGCCTGGGGCAGCCCCACATCACCCAGACCACATGGGAGCCATGTCTCTGCCCAGAGTAAGAAGCCAATCAAAGATCTCTACCACCATTTGGCATTCTAAAAAAAGGAAAAAAAATGGTAGAATTTCTTTAGGAGGCAAACAGAAAATAACTACAAAATATGTGCCCAACGTCACCTATTTGGGGGCAAAGCAGGTGCAAATTTCTCAAACCCCCCCTCCCCCCCCAAACCAAACCCTCAATGTATCTGCAGGGGACCAAGAAGTTTCATACCCTTGATGACATTTCGAGGTGGCAGTGGGGGGGCACTGGTGGTGGTGGGGGCTGCCGGCTGGGATGGGGGTGGGCTGCCACTCAGGATGGCTCCATAGGTCTCGTTCTGCACGATGCTGGGCATGAACCCCCTCTGCTTGTCCTTGGTGAGGTTGGCAGCATCTCTGGCCAAAGACGTGGCATTAGGCTGAAGCTGGCTGGATCCCAGCTGGTAGAAACTGACAGGCCGGTCCTCCCGCCGGTTGGGACTGGGCTGTAAAGCAATGTCAGAGCAGAGGTGTGAGGTGGAGATGGGGACCTCTGGCTGATGATGGCAATGCCGCTGTGAAATCCACACTTGCACCACTTCCACTTGGCCTAGGACTCTCACCTGTGGCGGGAGAGCTGCAGGATTTAAAAACCACTCTGGTGTCTTGTAATCGAAACACCCATGTACACCACTACCCCACCCCCCCGCCTGCTCCCAAAGCCATGGCTCACAAGTTACAATTCTCCATTCTGTGAAGGGAGCCATTTCATTTTACTGGCTAGAGTCATCTCTAACTAGCTCTTCCTGTCTCCCGGGTTCCCCTTTCCAAACACACTACCTTATGTTTTAGAACAACACGGATGACTCTGGCCACCTAGCTGCAATCACACCGACAGCTCTACAGCTGATCACCCCAGATCAATGTGTTCTCCCACATTCACAGAAACTCCTGAGATTCCTCTAACTCAGGGGTCAGCCAGCCTTGGCCTGTGGGCTGCCCTGTTTTAATAAATAATTTTTTATGAAAAGATAGCTGTGCCCTATCACTTACATACTGTCTATGCCTGCTTTTGAACCACCCTGGCAAAGCTGAGTAGTGGCAATAAAAACGGACATTTCTGACCAAGGAGCCTCAAGTATTTACTGTCTGGCTCGCTAAGAGTTTATCCACTCCTACTCTCCCCGTGCTTTACTGCAAACCTATGTATCCAATCATGACTCACAAGCTTAGATGCCACTTGCACTTCAAATGTCAGCCTCAGAATAGTAGCTATGACCATGAGCAAATCACTTAACCTTGCCACCCTCACCCCTATCTGTTAATGGGTACGACTTCCACTGTTCCTCCAGCACAGTCCCAGGAGCACGGCAGGTTCTCGGCATCAGCTGCCGGCTCCCTCTCACAGGACTGTCCACCCCACACCAGGCTCTGGTCAAGCCGGGCTCAGGGTGCAGAATGTGGTGGCTCTTTACACAGATTTCTACATTCCAACAGGGCCCACAGATGAGGGAACAAAACACCTGCCACTCTCTGCTGAAAAGAAAGGCAGTGGGTGGCAGAGTCTGGGTTTCAGGACGCCAGGCCCAAGCAAGCCTTGCTGCTGCTCTCCTGGGCACCAGCCTGCTCTACCGCTGCTCCCAGGACGGAGAGGTGCTGCAGACTCCTCACAGCAGAGGCTTCCAGTTGTTTTTGTTTTGTTTTGTTTTAAAGGCAGGTAAGCATGAAATTAGCTCTTCTTGCTTTGATGCTGTTTTGTATTAACTCAGTGAAGAAATTTCTTATTCTGTATTCTAAGGAATGGTCAGTACAGGTGGATGAGCCAGGGTTTCAGAAATGCTGTCCATCTCCCTTTCACCCATGTCAATCCTCTCTCCATCTAGTAAATCCTCAATGTACTTCAGAACATGAAAGTCACACAGCGAAACAGGAAAGTGTGCTCACCATGCCATTTCCCCTCATTTTAACCCGGAACCCTTCCCAGGGCTGCTGGCCACTGGGGGAGCTGCGAGAGTGGGTTTTGCAGCAAGGCTCCTCGAGCTTGACTCTCAGATGAGACCTGGGTGAAGGTGGCAGCCATCCTGGGCCACCCACACGTGCCAGGCAGTGTGTGTGTGTGCTGAGAACAGAGCTGGACCAGCAGCAAGAGCCCTCCTTCTGGTTCCAAGGCCATCTGGAAATGCATACTTCACCTTGGCCAAGCAACCTCTCTTGAGGTTTCAATGTCCCCAGCCCAAAAGGAAGGGGTTAGACATAGGGAGATCCAAGGGCTGTGGAATGATTTCATTTGAAGTTTTTGAGATCAGCCAGGCAAACATGCCCAGCCAGGTGACCGTGAGGACCTGGGACAGAGGAGACTTGGCTCTTCCACCCGGGGCTCCACAGTAAGTAGCTTCCTCTGCAGCCCCAGAAGTACAGGCAGGGAGCTGCCTACGACTGCAGAGTTGGCCTCTCTCTCCAGTGGAGTGCAGAGGAGCTGGGAGGCAGCGGAGGTGGTGGAAGAGATAAACCCAAAACCTACTGGGGGGGGTCTAAACACTGAGAGCAGCTACATTCCCTCTCTATAGAAAGCTTTCTTCCTGGGCTCCAGGCAGGACCCATTGTGGGCTCTGTGCACAGGTGGCGACCCACACAGACCTGCAGCTTCTCATCCACGTCATCGTCACTCTCGTCCAGGTCTTCATGGAGTAGCCGCCACTCATACTCCACGTGGACGTGAGAGTTAAACCTTCCAGATAGCGCCTGAGTCAGCTGGGAAGAACAAAGGACAGTCAGCACTGCTGCCAACACCCTGGGCATAGAGGCAGGGATCTGCAGGCTGTTTAGACAGACAGCAGACAGGCAGCCCAGGAGGACGGGAGCCTGCACTCCATCCAGAGCAAGCTCCTTCCAGCCCCTGGGTGCAGTTAATCCCCCTCTACCTGATTGACAGAATAACCTTCACATTCAATCCTGGCAGCACCAGCGGGTGCTTATAAACTGTGAAGTACTGTACACGGGCAAGGGATGTTTGGAACCTAAAGGATCAGCCTGCAGGTACCAGCACTACATATGCAAGCAAATTCAACCCTACTAGGAGAAGGACTACGTTCACTGGTAACCTAGCTTGTCGACTCGAACAAGCATGAAGCCCTGAATGAGTGATCGGAACAACTATCTCCCCAGTTCTCTCAAGGTAGACAGCTAATTCCATTCTAGGTGCACAGAAGCTAATTTATCACACAGTGGTATTTAGGGCAGCAGGGCTTACTGCTTTGTAGAGCCAGACAGAAGCAATATGACCTTGTGTCTGCTTCCTCCTCCATGACAGCAGAAACTCTGTCATAGAGTAGTTCAAAGATTGCACGAGATGCGGATCTGAAATGTCTAGAACAGAAACTGTCACTTAGCCCACTCCTGTAGCATTTGTTATCAAAAGTTCCGTGGGTCAAGCACTGAATATCTACTTGCTGAGTGCTTTACAGATTCAATAGTAACTCTCACCATAACCTTGCAAAGGGGTATAAATGACTTCACATATAAGGTGGCAGCTGAGCGCCTGGGGGTCTTTCCCAAGTCACAGTGGCACAGTCCTACCATGGCCCTACTCTGCTGTCCCCAATGGTTGCTTCCTTCCTTCACACCCCCTACTTCAAGAACAGGAAAGGAAGATGGTTCAGGGAGGGCCACACGATGTGGGGTTGAGGAACAAAGTAAGAAAGCCAGCTCGGAGCACCGCAAAGCAGCCGCCCTGCCGGGGCCAGCTGTGGCCAACAGGTCCACACAGCGGACACCCCGGGAGGGCGGCCCACTGCTCTGCTACGACTCCCTAGCACGCTCTCCCCAGGTTGGGCTGATTCTTAGCATGTCCCACCCAGGACAGAGATCCACTCTGCGACAAGTGCCAGGGTGGAACAAGCCCTCCCATTGGCTGTCCCCAGCCATGAGCCACCCATCTGCTGGGGGGGACTCACCAGCTCCTCGCAGTGTTCATGCTTGAGGCGCTTGGCGATGTCCAGCGGGGTCTCTCCTGCCTCGTTTGCTAAAAGCCAAGGGCAAGGAGAGGAAGCGTCATGACAGACCCCAGTAGGATCTGCCAGCGAGGGGCAGTTGACCAAAGATACCATGAGGCAGCACTACACTAACTGGAGCACAAGTCCTGAAATCCAGTTGGCCCGACCGCCGGGGGCTGGTGGATAACCAAGAAGAAAGTAACAGCAGAGAAGCCAAGACTGGAAAAGTCAAGGTTTGAGCCGCGAGAGTGAAACTGGTGACGTGCAACTGATTACAGTCAATATCCAAACAACAGCCATCAAACACAGCAGCATATCAATTCCAAACCCAGGGCACTGCTCCCTGTCCCGTGTGCTGAACGTAAGGTACCTTGAAACAGCTTATCACTTGCTTCTTCTAAGTAAATCTGCCAACAAGACTTGGTTGACTTTTAAAGAAGCAGCATGGCTCCCGGCGGCGGGCTGCCCTCGTGGCTCACCTATCTCGATGGAGGCCTTCCCGCGCAGGAGCAGCTTGAGGCACTCGGCGCTGTCCGTCAGGCAGCAGTAGTGCAGGGCCGTGCTGCCTTTGCCTGTCTGTTTGTCCAGGTTCCCGCTGCCGAGAACAGAGTCGGAGGAGACAGAAGGATTACTGGGGGTGCAGATGGCTCGGCAGGGACACAGGGCATGTGACGGAATCTGACTCATGAGTAACCAGTTTCTCCATCTTGTCCCCATGAGAATACTAGAAAGTACAGGAGCTGGGGGGTTGTCAGCCCCAAGACCCAGAGGCCAGGTGCCTGTATACTCCAGGTGCCTGTGTGGATGAGGCAGCCATGGCCCAGGACATCATGGAGAGAACCCACGATGGCAGAGGCCAGGCAAGGGGCAGCTGTGCGGCTGCTGGGCTTGGGGAGGTGGGCAGCGTAGCTTTGGGCAAGCCTGAAGCTCTGGCCTCTTCCCTCTTCACCTGTGCTGCCCACCGCCCAGCCTGCACAAATGTCCATCCTGTCCATCTGCAGCATGGGCCAGATGAGCTGTTCCACCTTATCATTTGATACTCCTGCCAGGGAGGGGAAAAGCTCTCCAGGATAGGGTTCCCTGCTCCCGCGACCCTGGAACTGCCCTCTGAGTGCAGTTAGGGGCTGCTTCAGAAGAGGCTCTTCTGATACAAATGAGACCAGGTCATCCAGACAGGGGCATGTGCTCCACAGGCATGGGACAAGCTATTCCACACGAGGACACCACCATCATAAAGCGGACAAAGCCTTGGGCCCCTGGACAGACAAGTGGGAATGGATGTGACCTCAGGGGGTGGCACCAGTGCTCCCACCAGGAGGAAACCAACTACTTTTCAATGTAAGACAGAGCACCTTCTCTCTTCTTCTTTTCTTTTTTGTTTTTGTGCTGGGGATGAAACCCAGGGCCTCATGCATGCTAGGCAAGTGCTCTACCTCTGGACTGCACCCTCGCCCAAGCCTCCTTTCCTCATCTATCCTCTACTGCTCTCTTCCCTCCATCCCAGAAGTAAAGAAACCAGGTTTCCCCTTCTTCCCCTGGAAAGTTTGTACAGGGAAAGGCATCATCCTGGACTGACCGACACCCATGGAGCCCCGCTCTGCTCCAGGCGCTGGGCTGGTGCCGAGGACAGGACATCTGGCTCCACCAGGAGTCAAGTGAACCAGGGCTCCTCAGGAATGGCCTGTGGGTGTTGGGGTTGACAACCCCCCAGCTCCTCTACTTTCTAGCTGCTTTCTTACTCCTCTGCCAGGAATTGTAGGGAAAACCAGAGGACACAGAGTGCAAACCATTCCACTGCTTTTGCATCATGGGATCTTCCATGCCACTTGGAGCAATTTTGGTGGCTTTCAACCAGCACCCTCCAGTACACACACCCCCCAAATCATGGTTAGGAAAAGGCCTTAAGGTCTGGACTCCAGTGCCAGGCAGGTGGCACATGGTGAAGCACATGCACAGAACAGCACACCAGGGCCTGGTCAACTGTACCTACACGTCCCAAAGGTCATTTCCAGAGAAAGCACACAAGCCATTTCTCAGCCCAAGGCAAATGCCCATGATCCAATGTTCTGGTTCAAGACCTCTACTGCCCTCTCCTCTCCCCTACTCGGGACATCCTGTCTGGGACAAGGAGCCCCACCCACAGGGCGAGGGGAGGAACCTGCCAGTGCACAGGATGCGGGGTGGGGCACGCACCACTGCTCCAGGGCTCCCAGGTCAGCAGCCACACATCCCTGGGGCTGTGAGTTCCAGGCTCTGAGCCTGGGTTTGGATTTCCCTAGCACAGCCATGCGACGCCCACACCTGGCATCTTCTCTGTCCCATGACTCATACTCAGACCTGCACGTGAGAGTATCTCTGCATCACAACTGAAGCAGCGAGGCCTTGCTGCCGTCCTCAGGAAGCCCAGGGAGCAAGAACAAAAGCCCTCCCCCCGCCCTGCGCGAAGTTCAGACACCCACCTGTTCTGAACCAGAAAGTCCACGATGTGAAGAGAAGTCCGATCCACGGACCTGACGGCAAGGTGCAGGGCTGTCTCATCTGGCTCCTGGAAACCAAACGGAGACATTGTAGCCTTCCAGCGGCAGCCTTCAATATTGTGTCCAACTCAGCAAAGCTGTGTATATCTCTTCCAAAAGTGTTCATCCTTTCTTTCAAAAAAACTTATCTCTAAGGTATGGAGTGCCCACTAATTTCCACGGCAAACTTTCTACCTCTCTACAAAGAGGAAGAGCAAGGGGGCACTCCACTGCCTGCTGGTGCCTCGGCTCACATCTAAAGGAGCCTGTCAGTCACTAGGAGAAAGGTGTTCCTGCCCATGTCACAACACCCCCACCTGGGGAGCTTGGAGTGGGCCTGAGAGGACACGGTTGAGCCCCACAAGGGGGTGAAGTGTATGTCCGTGAGGCACTTGCGGAAGACTAGGGGATCCACCAGCCCCTTGGCACTAATGGTTTACTGCAGACCCCTGAGGGTTCCCTCAAGTCTGGGGGATGTTTCCCACCCATGCCCTCAGGGAGGAGAGTGCATGGGCTGCAGGCTGCAGGGAACTGCCCCTCCCAGGGCACTCCTCAGGTGGCCTTGGGCTGACCCTGCTCACAGAAGAGAGGGTCCTTGCAGGCTGCACAGGTGTGCTCCCTCGGTTTCAGGCCTCAGGACAGGCTTGCTCTCCAGAGTTGGCATTTCATTTGAGGTTTAAGAATAAACCAACACCCAAAGCTTTGGTTGGGAGGAATATGTTCTGGAGAGCTACTGCACAGTACAGCGATGGCAGTTCATAATAGTCCCGTGTTATGCATCTCTGAGACGTTCTCACCATGAGAAACATGTAAGGTGAAGACATGGCAACAGCTTGATTTAGTCATTCTATAGTGGGAACACATCTCAAAACTCCCATAAACATATGCACAGGTTGAGCATTCCTAGTCCCCAAATCCTAAATCCAAAATGCTCCAAAGTACAAAACTTTTTAAGGGGTGAGCAACACATAGAAAATTCCACACCTGACCTCATGTGATTGGTTGTAGACAAAGCACGGGGATCCTAGAAATATTATAAAATCACCTTCAGGCTATGTGTAAGAGGTATATGTGAACTGAAAATGAATTCTGTATTTAGACTTGGGTCCCATCTCTAACACATCTCATATACAAATATTCCAAAATCTAAAAACAATCAAAATCCAAAGTACTTCTAGTTCCAAGCATTTAGGATAAAAGATGCTGAACCTAAGTAATTACTTGCCAATTAAAATAATAATAATAATAATAATAATAATAATAATAAACCAGTTTCTCCTATGGAACGGAGTGAGTGCGGCTCTCCTGAAGAACGGCACAGCGTGAATCCTCACGCCCAAGACCCCCGCCCTGCTGCCCTCCCTTGCCTCCCTCTGCTTCCTAGAAGCAGCAGCCACATGCTCACATGTCCGTTGGCCAGCGGGATCTTCTCTGTGAGGTCCACACCATCAGCATAAGCTTGCAGTAACCCAAGAATGTCTCTGTTCTTAACGGCCTCACAGAGGCTGTGCAGCTTGGCGGCGCGGTCTGCGTGCTTCTTCCTCGCATACCTCCTCTCCAGGTACTTGGCGGTGATGTAGTCCTTCCTGGCATTCCTGAAACCACACGACATTGCCGGTGAGCCATTAAGGATCCTGCCCACCCTCCCCCCAAGCAGCGCTGGTGGCAAAGCAGTGCTTCACCTGCAAGCGCCCATCACCCCGACCCTGGGGCTCCTTCTACTGGTACCGGATGTCTCTTGTCTCCAATGTCAGAGGTGTCAATGCCCTGCACAGCATCCTGGGCCTGACCCAGCTGTAAGGGCCAGCCAGCCAGGTGGGCGACCCCCCATGCTCTCTCAGCGGCTGCCCCTGCCTCACCCTGAAGTTCCATGCTCCGACCTCCCCGTGCTGCTGCCCCTGCCACTCATGCCCGCGTCTGCACCTTTCCCACCCACACCCTCTCCACAACATGCTTGTGTCCTTCTCTGCCGTGATCCATGTCCCTCCCATTGCTGTTCCTGGGCCACCTCCGCAGGCCTGCCCTCTGTTCAGAGTCTCCCTGGTAGTTTGCCTGCCTGCCCACCTGCCCAGGGGCCATGGACTCCATGTCAGTGTGCCTCAAAGCCATTTCCTGTCAGATGAACCAAAGGGAACTGCCCCTCTTCTGTGTGCTCTCTGTTCTGGCCTGTGCTCAGACACCACCCTACTCAAGAAGCCTGGAAAGGCAGCACCGGGTTCAAATCCCACTGTAACCGCATGCCGAGCATTTAAACTTGAACTAATACTCACCTTAGGCCTCACGCTCTCTCATTTGTGAAAGTGCACCCAACACATCCTCACAGCAGTGTCATCCTTACATGAGGTGACACCTAAGCAGAGCACACAGTAGGTCCTAGGACCTTGTAAAGTGCTGATGCACTTGAAAGATGGACATCAAGAAAGCTGGCAGCTCGCCGGTGAGAGGGCTGAGCACTTTCCAAACCCAGTCACACTAAAGGTCTCATCAAGAGCAACTCCTGAAGAACCAGACAACACAGAAGCGCTGAAATGCTCATGTCAATCAAGCCAGAAATGCCACGGGCTGCAGAGAGCCATAGCCAAGTAGGAATGACGCTTGGCATTTTTGGTTGAAAGGCGACGCCAGCAAGCCATTGAGATGATAATGGTTATGTTAAGATGTGTATTCAATTGGATACTAGACCCCTGCTGTCCACCTCGGCCTGCTACTTTGGAGCTCTCGCGGGGATTCCCATTGGTTGGGGAAATGCGGGAGGAGGGTGTGGTATGTCCCGGGAGAAGGCCGTGTGCATGGCGTTCGCGGGAATTTTGGAAATAAAGTTTGTTCCTGCTTGAGTGGCTCGTGATTTTGTGCCCAGCCAGACTGTGGCAACAGGCAACCCAAGTAACTGACGAACACAGACGACAGGGCGCCCATCTGACACAGTGGGGGGGCGGCACAGCAGGGGAAGCGCTGTCCTACGCCAGCACGGACAGATGCCGCACAATCTACAGACGGAGATGTCCAGACTGGCCAATGTGTAGAGGTGGGAAGCAGGCTGCCCAGGTGGACGCACAGGGGACCTCAGTAGGCCAGGGATCATGGGTACAGGGTTTCGTTTGGAGTAAAAAAAAATCTGAAACTGTGAGCTGGGTGGGGTGGTGCATGCCTGTAATCCCAACTATTCGGTAGGAAGATCATCGAGTTCAAGGCCAGCCTGGGCAACTTGATGAGACCCCCACCTCAAAGAAATAAGTAAAAAATAAAACAAAATTGACTGTGGCAGTGGGCACAAAATCTGTAAATACATTAAAAACCACTAGATTGTGCAACTTTCAAAGGCATAAATTATATTTCAATAAAACTGCTAAAAAAAAAAAAGGTCACAAAAGCCAATTTCCACTGTCAACAGACACACAGATAGAACAGCCTGACAAGACCCGATTCCCTGGTCCCTCCTGCCCATGTCAGGAAGGTATGAAATGAACTTTCCGTGGGCTGGGCAGGGAGGTGACTGAAAGGAAGAGCCTGCACTGCCCCCAGGACAAGTCTGCTTGGACGTCAGGAGGGTCTGGGCCAGACAGTCAGACTCCCAAGGGGCTGACCGCATCCCTCTGTGTGACTGCGCCGAGTGACTCACTGTGGAGTAAAACCAAGGCCAGGGCTGCCTCGTGTGGCTCTGCAGGACGGAAGGAGACAGTGCTCCCAAGCACTGAGCCAGCACTTTGGACTCGCCAGCTGTAGTTACTGCAGAGTCAGCGCTGAATGCGGAGGAAGGTGGCCAGGCACACAGGCCCCAGCCGGCTCTTCACAGCTCAGGGTTGTGCCAACCCCACCCGCATCCACCGCTGCTCAGTCCCCAAGGCCCTCATCAACACTGGGGGGTCCTGGCTCAAGTACACCGGGGTTTATGAGTGGATGGGTCAGCTCCAGGCTTTCGGGGGGGGCAGAGGCTCCAGTCGCAGAGAGAAACACAAGGCTGATACCTCCTGAGCCAACGGAGCCTGCAGTCCCACGCTCTCCTGTTCCTCTTAGGCTCCAGTGTAAGGGACGGAGGGAGAGAGCGCTTCTCTGACTTCCCATCAAATGTCTACAGGTGGTACTTCCCTGAGCAAGGGCCCAGACCACCCCGTTGTGGGTACAAGATGCAGACAACTCGGTCCCTGGGAACAGAAACTGGAGGAGGGCCAGGTAACCTGGTGGTCTTGGTTCTCGCTGAAGGTCAAGAGCCATTGACCACATGACCTCTAGAGTCCTCACAGGACAAGAACCAAGCGGGAACACAGCGGCTATACCTGCTCCTGGCTGGACTGGCATTTCTATATGCTCTCTCCTGACGTCCCTCTCTCAGCCGCCTACTATATAGGGACGGCCTGCGGCTGTTGGAGTAGCCACGGGCTTTCTTTACCTGTACCAGGGCCACACAGGACAACTTGTCCTCCTTCAGGGGTACCCTGTGAGATGGAACTCCAAGCAGAGAATAGAGTTTACCTGTCTGGGGGTCCCTGGAGAAAGAACTCTCCAGGAAGGGACCCCCCACAAATCCAGACCAAGCCATAGGGCAGGGTCTCTTCCCACATTGGCAGGGCCCTGATGCCCTTGCTGGGCCCACGTTGCTCCTGGACAGGCTGCAGCAGTGGGGCAGGTTTATGGCTGGAGAGGAAACCTGTTCCAGAGCACCAGCTCTGAGTGTCACAGCCCAGGAGGGACTTCCAGGGGCACCAGGCACCTCTCGCTTCTGTCCTCAGTCTGCCCATCTGCAGGGCCTCACTTGAGGCTCGATCCTCAGTGTCCCCCAGCACACTGCCCCTCCCCCCCATGCTGCTGACCTGCTATGGAGATGCCAAAATGACCTGGTGACCTGAGGGAGACAGGTTCTCACTGGATCCTCCAACAGGCCAGGAGGCTGGGTCTCCACCAGGCAGATCCAATTCATGCATGGAGGCCACTGACAGAGCCTGTGATGCTCAGGACCTGCCCAGTCCCCGGCCTGCCGGAATGTCAGGCTGGGCAGCCCTCAATGACAGAGATTCCAAGAGTGACAGGACCACTGCCAGGTTTCCCCTCTTTCAGTAGCACTGGGGACGGTCACGGCTTGACCCTGCCAGGTGGGGGCAGAGGCAGACCGGATTCCCTCCACTTACTTACTTAATGGACTGTTTGTCTGCCCAGGGCTCTGGTCCCCTGAAGGTGGTTCTGACCCAAAGGCAGCACGAGTCTGGGCCACCCATGCCACAGGCCAAGCCTGTGCTCCAGAGCAGCAGCCTGTCCCTGTGCATTTGAAGGCTGAGGCCTGAGGACAGCAGTTAGCTCAACAGAACCATCCATCTGGCACACGGCAGGGGCTTCCCTGGCACTTCCGAAGGACACGGGGACAGCTCTAACCTCTGTTCGCGGAGGCACATCCGGCCCCTCGTGGCCTAGTTAGGCTGCTCCACGCCTGGGAAATCCATCTGGGGATTCGCAGGCCACGAGAGGGTGTCTTTGGTTTCCCCTTCAACAGACTTATCTGCAGATGGAGTGCTGTTCTTAGATGAAGCTAGAAATAGCACATTCTTTTTCACTGAGATGAGAGGTATTCCCTTACTGAAGCAGCACAGAGCTGGGCAAATCCCTTGACCTGTTGATTCAGTAAATATTTACGGGACCACCACAAGCAGCATACTGTGGTGGGAAATACAAAAATGAGAATCCTACAACTTATCAGAACAATCCTGTAAAAGCCCAGGTGCAAGACAAAGAAGGACGGGGCCTTTCAAGATAGAGCTGAAGGCGACAGGAGCAGAGAGAGCCCTGCGATTCTTTCAACTGAACAGTGGGCATCGTCTCACCCTTATACTAGGCATCTACCCTGTTATGAGAAAAAGAAAAACGGGGGGCTGTGGAAACTCCCTTAGTAATAGTGCCAAGTGGGGGAGGGGTTCTGCACACAGAACATTGATGTGGAAATGTTCCAAACCAGGGGTGTTTGTCTTAGATTCATGCAGCCCCAGAACAGACGAGGGGTCTGCTTTATAAGGAAAGTCCTCGTACTTGAAAGAAATTATTGTCACCTGCTTTGTTCAAATTGGACAACATTACAGGACTCCAGGGGACTGACAACTTCCATGTGAGAGAAGCAGCAGAGAGACCAGGTGTCAATCAACAGCTGTGACTGAACTTGGCACACTGGGCCAGGACGTTTCCTGCATTTAAGCCGGATCCCCAGCTATCCCGCAGGGTGGGTTCACCTCTGGATAGTCTAACTGAAGGGGTCCGCCTTTCACCAGGTGTGCGGCATCAACACAGGGCACCCACGTGGCCCTGCCACCCACACAATGAACAGCAGGCAGAGCAGCCAGCACCAACACCCAGTCCCAACCACGTCACTCATTTCCCAACACCTGTGAGGTCAGTGGCTTCCCTTTTGATATTAGAGGCACTTGGGGTTGAGGCCCAGAGAAGTTAAAGAACCTATCCCACAAGAGAAAGGAACAGAAAGCACAGCTAGAAAGGAAAGAATTAAACTATCACTGTTCACAGATAAAGTATTCCCACACTTAGACCCAAAAACCTCCTCCAGAAGACTTTTAGAGATTACAAATTCAGCAAAGTAGCAGGACACAGAATCAACATATAAAAATCAATAGGTTTTCTGCACGCCAATAATGAATCCACTGAAAAAGGAATTAGAAAAAAATATTCCATTCCCAATAGCCTCAAAAATAAACAAACCTGGGAATAAATTTAACCAAGGAGGTGAAAGACCACCACAGTGAAAACTACAGAACACTGAAGAAACAAACTGAGGACATTAGAAGATGGAAAGTCCTTCCTTGTTCTTGGACAGGTGGAATGAATGCTGTTAAAACGGCTGAATCTCCCAAAGCGGTACCCAGACTCGGTGCAACCCCCATCAAAATACTGATGACATTCTTCACCGAAATAGAAAAAACATTCCTAAAATTCACAGGAAGATGAAAGACACAGAATAGGTTCTGAACAGTAAGAGCAGGGCTGGAGTAACACTCCACTTCAAGTCACACTACTGGGCCAAGGTGACAAAACAGCATGGTACTGGGGTCAAAACAGAGGCGCAGACCAATGAAATAGAAGACACAGGCAAACCCACACAGAAACCGTCATCTGATCCTTGACAAAAGCACCCCAAAGACACAATGGAGAGAGAGATTGCCTTTTGGGTTTTTTTTTTTGCAGGGGGCGGGTGAGGAGGGGATGTGACCAGGGATTGAACCCAAGGGTACTTAAACACTGAGCGACATCCCCAGCCCTTTTGATACAGGGTCTCACTAAGTTGTTTAGGGAGTTGCCAAATTTCTGAGGGTGGCTTTGAACTTGCAATCCCCCTGCCTCAGCCTCCCTAGTCACTGGGATTACAGGCATTCCAAGACAGCCTTTATAACAAATGGTGCTAAGAAAACTAGTTATCTATACGTAGAAGAATAAGACTAGATCCTTATCTCTTACCCTGCACGAAAGTCAACTTAAAGTAGATCAAAGATCTAAGAACTAGACCAGGAACTGCAACTGCTAGAAGAAAACATACAGTCAACACTCCAACATATAGGAACAGGCAAGGCATTCATCAATAGAAAAAAAAAAAACCCAAGAATCAATGTATGGGATGGCATCAAATTCAAAGACTTCTAATGAAATATGGCATTTGCCAGTAAGTGGTTGGAACTGGAGACTAAGTGAAATAAGCTAGTCCCAAACAATGAAAGGTGAAATGTTCTCTCTGACATGCAGATGTGAACACACTAAGAATAGAAGTTCACTGGATTAGACAAAGGGGAATGAAGGGAAGGGAGGGGCTATGGGGATAGGAAAGACAGTGGAATGAATCAGACATCACTTTCCTGTGTTCATATATGAATACATGACCACTGTAACTCCACATCATGTA
This sequence comes from Marmota marmota marmota, assembly GCF_001458135.2. Classification (NCBI taxonomy): domain Eukaryota; kingdom Metazoa; phylum Chordata; class Mammalia; order Rodentia; family Sciuridae; genus Marmota; species Marmota marmota. Next base: position 54,694,242 of record NW_025999977.1, read on the forward strand.
CAACCAAAAGCATGGAAAGTTAGACTCCATGTATATGTAATATGTCAAACTACATTCTACTGTCATGTGTAACTAAAAAGAACAAATGAAAAAGTTAAAAAATGAATATCCAGAATACATAAAAAGCTAAAAAGAACCCCATCAAAAATAGAAACAAATATCCCAATTCAATGAGAGAGCAAAAAAACTAAACAGATATCCCTCAAAAGAAGAAATACAAATGGCCAAATACACCAAAAAATGTTCAACATCTTTATCAATCAGGGAAATGCCAATCAAAACTATTCTGGGATTTCATCGTACTCCAGTTAGAATGGTAATTATCGATGCAGAGAAAGAGGAAGACTCATTGGCAGGACTGTAAACGAGTACAACCACTGTGGAATTCACTGTGGAGGCTCCTCAAAGACAAGGAATGGAACCACCGTATGACCCAGTTGTACCGTTCTTTGGTGTTTTTTATGAAAGAATTAAAGTCGGCATGCTATAGCAACACACGCCCACCATGTTTACAGCAGCACAGTTCCTAAGAGTTAAGGTATGAAACCAGCCTCGGTGTCTGTCCTCCAAGGATGGCCAAAGAAAATGTGGTGTATATAGTCAATGGAGTTTCCGCCTGAAGAAGAATGAGATTATGTCACTTGCAGGAAAATGGGTTGGAAATGGTGAACCTCATGCTAAATAAGCCAGAAAGTCAAGGGTCAAGTGTTTTCTCTTACACGTAGAGGCCAGAGAGACGAAGGGAAAAGAGAGGGATCTCATGGAAAGAGAGAGAAGATCAGCAAAGGGTGGGGACTGAGGGGGAGGAAGGGGGAGGTGTGGGGGAATGAGTAGGTCACCTTATGCCATGCACAGGTGTGAACACATCACAGTAAAGCCTGCCATTATGTGTAATTATAATTCACACACAAAAAAGCCCTGTGACCCAGGAAGGACCGGGCTGGCTATGTCCCTCATGCCTATCCAGGTCTGGGTAAGAAAACAGATTTGAAACTCGGATCCTCAGATGGAGAGGAGAGGACCTTTGTAAGCCTGTGCCTTGAATCTAAAACCACACCTGACCCATCTCAAGGGAATGCTAGGCCACCAACAGCTGGTTACAGGACCAAGCACAAACTGACTATAATCTAACGCCCCTGAGAGGCTCACCCAAGACACCCAACACCAGGAGCCAATGAGGGTTGAGTGTCCTATCCATTCCCTTTGCATAGTTCTGCTTCCTCGGCTGTCAAGTTGCAGGACACAAAAGACTCCGCAGCCTCAGTTCCCAAATACATGCCCCACGAGATGGTACAGAAATCTCAATTCTCTGCTTTTAAAATGGCCTGTCTACTTCCACCTACCTATAAACCCACAGGGGATTGAACTCGGGGACCATGTCCCTAGCACTTTTTTGTATTTTATTTAAAAAGAGGGTCTCACTGAGTTGCATAGGGCCTCCATAAGTTGCTGAGGCTGGTTCTGAACTCACGATCCTCCTGTCTCAGCCTCCTGAACCAGTAGGATTACAGGCTTGTGCCACGGCACCTGGCTTGCAAACCCACTCATAAAGAGTGGGTTTCACGCTGTTTAGGAGGACCCATGCTGTCACTCATATCAGGTTTATTCCAAGGAAAACGCTGTCTCTGAAGTTGGATTTGTGTGCTTTCTCCCATTACATCTTTTTGGCTTTTCCCTCTCCTCCAGGACACCTGGACACAGCCTCCCTATGCAAATGCATAGTAGGCAGAACCAAGAACGAAGAGAGAGGTCTCCTCACTGGTAAACCAGCCCTGAGCCCTCTTTGGGCAGACAGGCCATCTTCAGAAACAGAGCTGAGTTCTAGGTGCAGGACAGGCATTGCAGTGGCCTGAGAGTCTCCCTGTCCACCTCTTAAAGACAGCTGGTTGGGGTGATGTCTACCTTGATAAGATGGCGAGAAAATTCCCAGGGGGGTGCATGTTGCCTCAGAGGCCCTCTGCATGCACGGCAGGCACTAATGCTTCCCAATCAAACACACAATTTTTCTTGGAGGAAACAACACATCCTACACTTGTGAAGACGCCAGCAAGGGAATGGTGCATAGTCCCAGATCACGCCAGAGTCCCTGAGGGGTGCAGAATCCAGACAGAGCCAAGATGGGAAGCCGCCCAAGAGCACGAACAGCAGAGGCAAACGTCCAGGGGCCACGCAGGCCAGCAGCAGGGGACTCACTACAACGCCACCTTCTTGTGCAGACAGCTGCTGAACTGCTGTCCCTTGGCCACTCCTAAAACCCCAGCTGTACCAAGTTTCTACCGGACACAGAAAAAGGTGAAAATGACTAAGAAGCAAACAAACAAAAACACCCACATAAGCTAATTGACTTCCCATAGAGAAGGAAAAAATGGGGTGCCCCAAATCTGCTGCTCCCCGCCTCACAAGGCTCGGGGGAAGGGCGACTCTGTTCAAGAAACGAGCACCGCCAGTCCCATACTCACATGTCACTGCCTGGCCTGGGCTTGACGGAGTCCTCCGCCGGGAGGCAACACTCCATGATGTCGTTGAAGCCCGCGTTCCCAATATTCTTGGCAAGCTGCAAAAACAAAAGTCTATTTCAGGGCACTCAATTATTAATACATTCCACAGCCACCCATTACTCATACATCTGATGATTTATTTAGTGGCCACTAAGAAATAGAGCAATAAAGTGGTTTGCCTTTAATGAAGATGGACCAAGCCCAAAGCCCAAAGGCACCCGTAAAAATCACAGAAGAGAAGCAGCAAGCCCTCTCCAGAGGACTTCGCACAACATGCCCCCGGACCGTCCCCACAGACACAGAGAGAAGCGAGGTGCCACCCTCCCCTGCCCTTCTGAAGGCCTGGGCCCCACTGAAACGGGTCGACTCCACGTCCCCAAACAACCTTCCTCATGCCAGCTACGAGGTGCGATGACAGTGTCTGTGTGTCCACAGGGAGGCCAGCTGACCAGGGGCCAGTCTCCATGGGCAGGGGAGGAGGCCTGGCCCCACAGGGTTGCAGCAATGTTCAAGTGGGACAACCTAGGTGGCAACACTCAGGAAACTGCCCCATCGGCCCCAGGCACAGGGCTGGATGTGGCGGCCAGGCTTCCAGCTTGGCAGACGCGAAGTGGACACCTTTCCACTGGACGCTCTCTGGACTCCAGGGTCTGTGCTCCACAGGCCAGCCACCAGGCACCTGCTGTGAGGTAAGCGACCCCGAAAGGGCAACCGGCCTGCTTGGGAACGAGTGGAGGAGCGGATGCAAGGCCAGGAGCTCCTTAAAACTAGGGACTCATCCTCCTTCCAACACCCAGCGCGGCCCGAGCAAGTCAGCCTCCGGTCAGGGATGGAGCCCAGGGCCTCCATGACCAGGCACACGCCTGCCACAGAGCCACACCCTGTCAGAGTTCTTCTTGGCACCAGGGATTGAACCCAGGGGCACTGATCCACGTCCCAGCCCTTTTTATTTTGAGACACAGTCTCATTAAGTTGCTGAGGTGGGCTTTGAGTTTTCGATCCTCTTGCCTCAGCCTCCCCAGTCGCTGGGGATTATAGATGTGGGCCATGCGCCCAGCCAGGTCAGAGTTCTTCGATGTTTCATGAAACACTAGTGAAGGGACCTCTTATCGGAGTGTGGTGTTTTGAGAAAAATGTATTTTAATTTCTACATTGAAAATGATATGTTTGGGAAGCTGGTGACACTTCTGAAAGTTAACTCAATTAATTACGCTGACAAAGTGTTAATGGGGGTCTCTGAGAGGTCCAGCTACTGCCTGAGCAGTCTGCTTTATCTCCAGGGAGAACTGGCTGAGGAAACAGCAGAAGGGATCTGGGTTAGACATACTGGGAACTTCCTGATGGGTACTAATACCCGACACCGAGCTGGGATGGCCAAGGATGTGGAAGGTGTTTTTTTACACAGGACCAAAGAACTACATGGAGCCTCTTTGTTCCTGATGAGTGAATCAAATGCACAAAGTTAATGGCTCAAAGCACTAACACTAACGAGCTCCACCTCCTCACTGAGTCCTGGCTCTGGGCCCTCAAGCCACTGTGAGAAGGCAGAACTGAGGTTGCCAGGTCCAAGTCTCCTGGACCCAGACACCTGAAGCTAGAGTAGGGTGGCACACCACAAGATGACAAGTACCGACCCCCTCGAGGCCCAGCCCTGTGAAGGATTCCTAGGGCAGTCAGCGTCACAGGCAGGGCTGAATCTCAACGGAACCCAGGCCCACCCCCTGCCCTGCAGTACCGGGGGACACCACCCCCAGCCAAGCACACTGTTTTCTGAAAGAGAGTGACATAAACAGCTAGGTGGTCCCCTGTCTGAGCCAGGGGTCAGCAGATGCCTCCTGGTCTACGTTAGGCAGACGGGGTGGGGGCAGGAGGAAGAGAATTCCCCAGGAGATAGAAAGCTGCCTTCCCTTCTGCTGGGACTTGGCTGGCTTAGGGGGGACAGCTGGTTCAGGGAGCCACCAGCTCCGTGTCACACACACCCAACGCTGCAGAAGCACACTGCCTCCCAGCACTGCCAAGACCCGGTTGTTTTTCAGCCCGCAGAGAACCCCTTTGGAACCAATCGCAAAGACAAAAGCATTCGCGATAGCAGCCACAGGTCCTATCAAGAAAACGTGGGCCCCGCAGGTTAGGTGGGGAGTACCCAGGGAGCAGGAAGGCAGGGTGCTCACCAGAGCCCCGACAGGGAGGCGTTCCACTGTCAGAGGACGCATCCTGTGCTGAGGTAGGACTCAGTCAGACTAGGTCTAGGAGAGGCAGAGTGCTGTCGGCACAGTCGTTCTCTGCCTGGGGGGACTGGGTCCAGGCTCCAGGATGCCCAAGTCCTTTATATGGGATTGCAGGCACCCTTAGTCTCCTCCCGGATCCTTCAAATCACCTCCAGACCACCTGCTCAATGTCAGTGCCACATTAATAGCTGTCATACTCTGTTGTTTAGGGAATAATAAGGAAAAAGTCGTAATGTCCCGTGTGGAGTAACTACACGGTATGCAAACCAGGCTCGGGGCAGAGCAGGAGGGAGGCCACGGCAGAGTGTGTCTACACCACCACCATCTGAGTGGATGCAGTGTGATCTTCCACACAAGGCAAATTCAAATTCTGTTTTTTATAACTTTCTAGAATTTCTTTCAAAAATTTCTGGTGGAGGTTGGTTGAATCCGTGGAAGCGGAGCCTGAGGATACAGAGGGCCGGTCTGTGCTTCACTGAGGCAGTGAAATCGCAGCCCTAGCCCTCAGCCTTCACACAGCCTCCTCCTCACGGCACAGGGACACCACTGTGGCCTGCTTCTCCAGCTGGTTCCTGTGGGCTGCCCAGTCGGGTGGGCTCAGCAGGTGAATACAGTGTTACCCAGTAACCTGGCAGCCAGCTGGCCTCTGTCAACTGAACTCAGGATCTCTTTCTGCTCACCTGCCTCACTCCCCGAGGATGCTCTATGACAGGGAACTGGGCTGTTATGAACAGGGTCCCCTGGATCCCGGGG
>NW_025999977.1:54699736-54741306 GCF_001458135.2 Marmota marmota marmota
GGGGGGGGTGGAGGTTGGAGAGGATGACACACTCTGACACACACACATGCCTGGTAGCCCAGGCAGGAGACGAGATGTGCACTAAGTATGCACAGTGCCTCTCCCAGGGTGGGCACAGAGGACACTCCGGGGTGCAGCAAGCAAGCCCACAAGCTATTTCTCTTTGATATTTCTGACAAAGCACACAATTTGGGTGCTCAATGTTGTATGCAGGGCTCCGGCCATGCAAGGTTCAGAGCTGTGACTCATGAAGAAGGTTGGACACAGGCTCTGGAGCCCAGTGACCCATGTGCAAGTGCGGGCCCCAGTTTTCAGAGTTCTCAGACAGAATACAGAGTGCCCACAACATGTTATTCAATAAATGGCAGTTGGTGGTCAGTTTCTCATGAACCCTAAGCCACTGCTTTTAGGATGCAGAGGGGCTTATTTCAGTCACAGAGACAGCAGTGGTGAGGTGAAAAAGCCCTGGCGTGGTGGGGCTTTGCCCTCCCACTCCACACACTGCTCCAGGCCAGGCTGTGGGCTGACCTGTGTGAGTGTCTGACGGCCTTACAAGACGGGCAAGAGGCAGAGCTGAGTCCACTCACAGCTGCTCCTACGGTTCCTGATGCTTGGTCTTCAACTAATGGGAGACTATTAACTTCACCTGAAAACATCCAGGCCCATTATTCATCCAGTATGGTGCTGGGGATGAGCCCAGTCCTGCACATGCTGGGCAAGCGCTCTGCCCTGAGCTGTGTCCCAGCCCAAGGTTTCCTTTACTAACTTCACTTATGATAGTGAAATGGAGCATAGTAATATGCCAGTACCAGTGACGATGATTCTCTATGACTTGAAAAAATGCTGAAATCATGATGTTTTACACTTAGGAGGAAATTTATCTTTTAAAAATCTCAGCTTACTTGAAGGTTTTCTGAAAGCAGGTTTGTTGAGAATCTAAGCCTATTAAGCTCAAGTGTGCTAAAATCTTAGGAACTAATCAATTAATACTTCAGTTACTCAAGCTCCAAAAGCAAGTAAAAAGAAGATTATTACTGACCAGCCACCTCCATGGATGCTGCTCAAGTTCATCCATTTAACAAGGAAAGCAAGCGTGCTTTCAAACAACTGCAGTTCAGGAGGGAGACGCACCACACGGTGTGCAGCGGCAGGGCCTGCAAACCCGAGGCCAGAGAATAACTCACAGAATTAAGTGAAACACCGTGTGGGAGGACAGGGTGACACTCTAGTGGATGAGCACCTGTTTAGGGACAGGATGCCAGACGGAAAAGGAGAATGCAGCTGGGCCAGGCCCCACTCGGCACCTGCTGCCAGGCCATGCCCCACTCAGCACCTGCTGCCAGGCCACACCCTACTCAGCATCTGCTGGCAGGCCACACCCACTAAGTACCTGCTGCCAGGCCACACCCCTCTCAGCACCTCCTGCCAGGCCACGCCCACTCACCACCTGCTACCAGGTCACACCCCCCCACACCTGCTGTCAGACCACTCTCACCACCTGCTGCCAGGCCATGCCCCCCCCATGCAGCTGCAGTCAGGGCCATGCCAAGCTCAGCACCTGCTGCCAGGTCACATCTGCTGAGCACCTGCTGTCTCTCTCAGGCCATTTAAAAACCTCTCCTTGCCAACAAAAGCTAAAATAGATAAATGGCACTGCATCATATTAAGAAGCTTCTTCACACCCAAGAAAACAACCTGTAAAAAGACAACCTGTAGAACGGGAGGGAATATTTGCAAATACACACATCTGACAAGGAGATAATATCCAAAATATATAAAGAACTGAAAAAACTCAATATCAAGAAAAACAAATAGCCAAAGGACCAAAATAGGCATTTCTCAAAAAGAAGACCTACAAATGGGCAACAGGCACAGGCTGGAGTGCTCAGCATCACTGATTACCAGGGAATTGCGAATTTAACCACCACCACCAACACCTCGAACTTATCAGAATGGCTTTTATCAAAAAGACAGAAGTCAGGCTGGGGTGTGGCTCGGTGGTGGAGCACTTGCCTAGCACGTGCAAGGCCCTCGCTCCACACCCAGCACTGTGCCAAAAAAAAAAAAAGACAAAAGTTAACAAGTGTCAGTGAGAACGCGGAGGAACGTGTCAGTGCACATTCCCTGCACACTGCTGGTGGGAATGTGGATTAGCACAGCCACCGTGGGGAAGCACACAGAGGTCCCGGGAAAACTAAAGTAGGCCTGCCGACGTTCCAGCAAGACCAGCACCGGAGGATGGAGATGTCTGTGTGTATTCAAAGGAAATGAAACCAGCACGTCAAAGAGATGCCCACACCGCAGCAGCCTCACAACAGCAAAGATACGGAATCCACTCAAGTGTCCACCAATGGATAAACGGGTAAGGAGAAGCGGGTACGGATATCTACAATGGAATACCATTCAGTCTTGAAAAAGCTGTCGTTTGCAACCACATGGATGAACCCGAAAGACATCATGTCAAGTGAAATAAGCTGGGCACAGAAAGACACACCACATTCTCACTCGGATCAAAGTTCCAGAAGCAAGTAGTAGAACGCTGGCTACCAGGGAGTGGGGTGGAGGATAACTGGACAAAGGATATCAAATTTCAGTTAATCAGGGTGAATTCTGAAGATCTAAGGCAGATCACAGGAACTATAGCTGCTAATAAAAGATACTTGTAAGTTTCTCAGAGGAGGTTTTATGTTCTTATCACAAAAAATGGTGATATGTTAACCAGTTTGATTTAACCATCCCCACGTGCATAATGTATGAAAACATCATGGTCACACACCGTAAATCCATACTAAAACAACAAATTTAATAAAATCCCTCTCCTGCCATGGCACATCCCTCTGAGTTGTGGTCTATACTGCTGTTTCCCTAAAAACTCCTCTGAGATAGCTTGTCCAGGCCACACCCACTCACCTCCACCAGCAGGCTGAGCCAATGCTGATGCCCAGGAAAACATACTGTGAGGAACAAGCCAACCAAAGACCCTGCGCCACTGCCCTACGACCCAGGTTTACAGACTCGAAAGACAGACCCAAAATCAGGGATCAGGGGTCACTTTGTCATTTCAACAAAAGGAAAACACATTCCTTTCAATCTTCGTTGGTGTTTTCCTCTTCATGGGTAACAGAACCTGCACATCTGATAATTCACGTGGGCAGCGTAAAACTGGCCACGGCGGGAGCATCCCACACCCTGGGAACAGGCAGCCACAGATCAGTGTCCTTCTCCCCAGCCAGCTATAGAGCCTTCCTGAGGCTGGTGGTGGAGGGACAGTAGTGAGGCTCACATCTCACTGCATGGCAGGACCACCCACCACAAAGGCCAGTAATAACCCAGTTCCTCAAAACTGAAGAGTGTGGGCTCTAGAGTCAGATGGGGGGATGCTCTAGGGTGCCCCCTTAGCAGGTACGTAACCCTGGGCATACTGAAACATTCTGAGTCCCAGCTTCCTCCTCAGTAAGGTGGGATACCATGCCAGGTCAGCAGGCTGTTGTAGAAACCAAACGAGCAACAGCGTAAGTGCCCTGCCGAGCACCTGGTGTAAAACAGGCAGTCACCTCCTCATAAGCTGCTCAGTGCTTCCCTCTGCTGTAGCGAATCAGCGAAAGCAGAACTGCCGCAGTTCATCACTGAGACACTCTGTGCTTCTTTGAAAACGTGCTTTGACAACCTCAAATCTAGGACGTCATTGTTTACTCCTTAGATAATGCAAGCATACATGCACATCCCCAAGATGCAGGCCATGCACACAGCACATCAAAGAACCCCAGCATGTCTCCAAGAGGGCACTGCTGGGGTCCCATGAGTCTGGCTCAGCCTTAACCTCCAAGTAACAGGGCGCTACTATCGAGGCTACGGGGCCCACTCTAGCGTCCCCCAAATGTGCTCTTCCAGCACCATGAAGAAATTCCTGGGGAAAGTGCAAGTGTCCCACAAGGTGGCCCAGAGGGTATCAGAAGTCCAGACACACTGGACCCACAGTGGTCATCAAGAGGATTTATGGCCCCACAAGAGGAACACCGACAGGGTAATTGATCTTCTGTCCGGAATACTACTCTTGACACTAAAATCAAGGCAGTCAGTAGCCATTAAGCCCAGAGGCCTCAGACAGCACTTCAGGCGCTGCTTGTCACAGGCAATCGTGGACGTGCAAACAGCTCACGGAAGCGCACGTTTTAGGCGTCCAGAGCACGTAGCCGATCCACCTCCTGGCTCAGGGGGCTGCCGCCTCAGTGCCCTGGAGCTCCCACAGAAAACGCTTCCTTTCCTCATCTGCCATGAGGCTTTGGGCTGTCACTGAACCAAGAGGGAAAGACTTTTCTAATGGCAACAAAGATTAGTCTCTCTCCTGAGAGGGACAGTGTGGGCCAGGGAGAAGCCCACTAGAGGCCTGAGGTAAGAAGCAAACACAGCCCTATCAGAAACCGGCTGATGACTCAGGGAGAATAACCCTTCTCCGTCTTCAGGCCTCGGGTTCCGAGTCCAATTCATGGACAGGGTGAAATGGACCATGCTACATCCAGGCTACTTGGGCAGAATCTTCCATCTCGATACTGACAGCAAGTACCCTCACCTGCTAGAGCTGAGAAGGAGGTTCTAATTACCCAAATCCATCTCCCAAGGTAACAACTACCAGCCCACTGAAATTTCAAGAAACCCAAGTGGATCTGAATGCCAAAGTAAAAACTGAGATTTCTGCTCATTTAGTTCCAACCCCAAAATGAGCATTTAGAAATTACCAGCAGCTCCGATGTTCCCAGTACATCTAAGGTCAGGGACTGCATCCTGGAGTAGTGGACTCCCAGCTCGCGGTGGATTCCAGAACACTCGATGCAGGTCAGAATGCCCAGGTTGGTGGAAAGCCACGTAGGATCTGCCAAAGAGAATAAGACAAATTTAAGCGACTGGTTGGAAGAGGGCAGAAGACAGAACTGCTTTCCCGCTGGTTACTGAGTCGGGGCTTTGAATCTGAGTACTTCCTGATCTTGACGCAAATGGAATCCTTGATTAATACCACTAGTTAACAAGCCATCCATAGGTAGGGACACGTCTGTACTCCTTTCTCTTCCCTCTTCCTCCACCTCCCCATCCTTCCACTCATTTAAGTGACAGGTGTTGTGTGAGTATGAAAATACGTAGGGCACAGTGCTCTCAGGAGACTCTGGGCTCCTCCAGGATGGGTCCTGAACACAGACTGTGCCATCACCCACCTAGTCAGACAGGCAGGACAGAGCAAGAGCAGACATGACCCACCAAAGCCTAGTACTATAAGGGAACGGACCCAGCACATCCACACCACGGATGCTAGTAACAGAACAACCAGCCCCTTATGATACGCTGGGTTCAGCGCTTTAGTAGTAGCAGCAATAGCGTCCATTCTAAGAGCTTCAGAAGTCAGAGCACTTTTATACCATATCTCATTTAACGCAAGAGAGGACCAGGATAGTGATTCCCTGTGCAGACCAGACAGCACAATTCTTAGACCAAAGTTGCTAGCAGGTACGCAGCAGGCTGCAGTCCTGCACGTGCCTGAGCTCAAACCACATCTTCCCCACATGGCATGTTTACTCCTCACTGAAACACCCTACTATGTGCTAAATTTACAAAACAGTAAAATGAATTAAACTGAGGTGTACTTAAGCACATTATCATGTCCATGAGGTTGATTCTTAGAATTGCTTGCTGCCCCTTTGAAATTCACAGCACGTAAACACAATCTTGGTCACTAAGTAATTGTGAAGTTATTTTTTAAATGTTCAAATTATAAACCGTTTATCCACATCAGGAAATACTCCTGGGTATCTGTGTGTGCACTAGGCCTCTTCTGCTTTGTGCACTGAGCTCTGGGCAGTGACAGGCATGCATTAGACGATGCTTATCAAGTTTTTACACCATCTATGGTGCCTTAATATTTTAAAACAATGCAGCTTTAACTTCTTTATGAAAGTGTTTCACTATCCTTATCTTATCCTTATCAAGAAAGTGCAGAATTCACTTCTTATCTCTCCCTACCTCATCTCCTGTCAAAAAGATCTTTTTTAAGGAGTCCAAAACCAAAGATAGCCTTCAGAAAAATAGGAACCTGATGGTACTCCTCATTGTTGTGGGTTTTGACTGCAGTACTAGGGGTTGAACCCAGGGCATTCTACCACTGAGCTATATCCTCAGCCCTTTTTAAAATTTAATTTTGAAACAGGGTCTCACTAGGCTGTCCTCAAACTTGTAATCCTCCTGTCTCAGACTCCTGAGTAGCTGGGATCACAGGTGTGCACCACCTTGCCCTGTCTTAGTCGTGTTTTCAAATAAAAATGGTCATAGAATTAGAAGGATGAAAAGGTTGCTGACCATTCTAGCTAAGTCACAATCTTTCCCATTTTGCAAATATTCAGAAAAGCCTATGAGTAGTGGCCTGATCCCCCAGCATCTTCCATTCTAATTAAAACAAGTCAACTGCTCAAACATTTAAAAATACTAGTTGTAAAAAATGTATATCCATTAAAATGAAGCCACTGATTTGCTTTGTCAAAATGCAAACATAAGCATCTTGTGTCCCAGAGTGTGACAGGCAGAAGGACCTGTTCCTTCGTTTTACAGAAAGGAAAACTGACATTCCCCAGAAGCTCGGCTCTTCCAGGAACAGAGCTAGACAGCGACAGACAGTTCCTCTGAAGGTTCAGGACAAAGGCGTGCTGAGGCAATCCTGGGTAGAGGCCCACACTGCGTGTCAGCAGCCTCTCAGTCTTACCAGACAGGATGGCCTTGATTTCACCCTTGCTACGCCCTTCAGTTTTTATTTCTCAAAAAGCATGGCAATCTTTTCATCTCCACCAGGCCGCCGTCACTCAGGGCTGCTCTGCGGCCTCTCCCACCCCTGCCCCACCGCGGCCTGCACACAGTTCATTAAGCATTTGTGTAATGGGATGAACTCAGGCTGAGCTGCACTTGATTTTATGTTTGAAACGAAAGTGAAAATCAATGAATGGATTCTGTGAATTGGAATGGGATTTGAATGTCCTGGCGCCCAGGACTGTGTGGGGCCCTGGATCACCTGGGGCCCCGCAGTCACAGCACACGTCGTTGCCCGTCATCTTCTGCACCTCTGAGATGATCTCCTTGGTCAGCTCCTGGACGATGTTGTTTTCCCCAGTGTTGTCGTCGCCCTTAAAGGCATTGTTGAGAGCCTCCTCCTTGCTGTTCTGCAACACAGACATCCATCTAGACAGACAAGAGCAGAGAGTCACGCCCCAGGACGGCTGCAGGGTCTGCCCCAGCCTCGCTTCCGAGTGACTTACATCTGGCACTCCTGCTCGTCTTCTGCTTGGAAGTGGTAGGTCCTGTCATCTGCACAGCAGGAAGAAGCGCGTCAGTCAGCAATCCATACCCAACTCCGAAAGAAAGCGGCCGATAATTAACCTCAGGAATAATCTTAGCTCTCTATAAAATTAAGCACTCCCTCTGCCCCCGCTCAGTAATGGTGACTTTGTAATGGAAATTAATAATCCTGCCCTATCCCCCACCCCTCAAGTCTAAAAGCTGCAGCTTCCAGAAACTGAACAGAAACCATCACTATCCCTTCAGAACCTTGATTTGTTAAAATCACTGCAGAGGTGGCCCCAAAAGTAACTGTGGAAGCCTTTTGAAAAACAAAAGATTTTTCTAAAGAGAATGCCTTGGAAGTTTTCTAGTTTTCTTAAAATAAATAAATAAATAAAAATAAAAAGATGAGTACTGTGTGAGAAATTCTAAGAATTACCTGGTCTGGGAGTCCTGAGTTACAAAGAGCTAAGGCAATAAGTCACTGTAAATAATGGTTGTAGACAAGATGGGCAGCTGGCGTCAGCAGTGGTTTATAAGTGTTTTGCTGGGCTGCTGGCCCTCTGTATGCACAGGCGGGGGCGTGTGAGGTGACAGCTTCACTTTGTGCTATTCTTGCCAAAAACACTTAACCTCGGCTCAGTTGTGAGAAAACATCAGAGAAACCCAAGAGGACATCTGACAACAAACTGATCAATATTCCCCAACACACACCAAGGACACAAAAGGGAAGGGAAGTCTGGGGTCCCGGTGGCAGAAAACCAAAGGCAAGGTGGGGTCCTGGAGGGGATCCTGGGGCAGGACCAGGTCGTTTTAGTAGAAAATGGGTGAGATTTCCAGTGAACAGCATCGAGTCAATGTTAATTTCCTGGTTTTCACAATACTACATACGGCTGAGAACGCCAACTATGCCCTTCTGGACAATTCTACTGTGATGGGTACAGTGAGGCCACTGGGACAGGGATATGCACCAGGTTCCAAAAGCAAAGTAGAACAGAATTAAATCTGAAAAAGTGGGGGATGACAGCAGGTGGATGACAGAATGGTGACAAGTAGTGACTGTTCTTGAGGACCCACAATAAACATCTAGAACCCAAAAGTGAGCAGACATGCCAAATTCCAGGAAGGTTTTTACTCCTGAAAGTCCTCTGGTCCCCTGAACAACCCCTGGCAGGGTGTCTGGGAGGGGGCTGAGGCCCAGAGAGGTTAAGAGGCAGAAACCAGCGTAGCCAGCGTAGCCAGCCTGCCTCCCGGCCCCACCCACTTCCCACTCGACCAGGCCATCTTTTTGTTTCTTTTAACGCCAGGGGGAATGGAACTTTTTCTCTGTCCCACTGGTTTCTGAGGAAAGGAACAAGGTTCAACTGATCTGTTTCAAGTTTAGAAAAATGAACTTGATTCTGGGATGCAGCTGATGGGGGCTGAGCCACGCTCAAGTGTTGAGAGAAACAGGCAAGAGGGGACAGAGCCACCGCTCCAGCCACTCCAAAGGCCTTGCCACGCAAGTCTCAGAATTCCCAGGAAGCTGTGGCTCTGCAGGTGACACCAGTACTGTGGCTCACCCTGAACTACTTCACCGTCAGGCAGGACCAGCTCCGGTACACCCAGGACAGACGCTGCTCTCTAGTGTTTGCAGGAGGCAAACTGTGAAAAGCTCCAAACAAGCATCCCCGCTGCAGATCCTCCAGACACACTGGAGCCACAGCCTGGTTTCCAGCAGCTCCACCACGGAAAGAGGAGCAGCAGGAGCCACGGGACAACAGAGTGATGGTGGTGGCCCGTGGGGCTGCTTCTGGCCCAGGTTCCACCTCCAAATATCACATGGAAAGCTGGGTCCCCTCCACCCACCTGGGCTGGTTATGTGGGTCAAGGAAAATGACTCAGCCCTTGACTTTGCAAAGGGTGGTCAGTCTGACGGCAAGAAGTTAGGCGAGCTTCCAAGGCTGGCCTTGCCGCAGATGCGTCCTCCTGGAGGAGCTGTGCCTGCTGACCTCTGGACCAGCATGGGAGGTCCCTGGCTGGGGCAGAGTGGACAAGGAGGATCTTGCAGGCACTACCTGAAGGTAGCCAGTCAGTCTGCTGGCCTTCTGCAGGGGAGGATGGGGAAGGGGCGACTCTGGGTGCTGACAGATCCACACCAGAACACGTCCTCACTCCCTGCTGTGTGGCTTGCTCATTTCCCAACTGCCCAACTGTGTGGAGAGCACAAAAGCACCTGGTGACCCTCATCCCACTAGCCAGGTCAGGGGGCAGAGGAGGCCTCAAGAGAACAGGGTCCTGCCCAGGTCCCCACTTCTCGGGATGCTCACATCAGGCCCCTGACCGCTGTGCACGTCTCCCTTGATGATGCCCTGGAGCTGGGCTGGTTTTCACGTCTAAAGAACCCAAGCCTACAGGGCACCACACAAAGCATTTCCTCTATGACACTCGGAGGGGAATGGGACATTTGGAAAAATAACTAGGGATGAAAAATGAGAAGGACTGAAATCATTTTACCCCCTGGGGACAAGCAGGGAGGGGAATGAGGGCACTCTCAAGGACGACCATGGGCAAGCTCACAGCAGCACCTCCAGCCGGACTCAGCCCTCTGCAGCCCACAGAGGACCGTCACACAGTCATCAGGCTTCAGGCCACAGCAGACATGACAGGATCTGCGTAAATATGGGTGTAACCAGACGCAGGCAGGCTCACCTCCCTCCATGCCTGGTGGGGGGCTATCAGGCTCTGACCCTCCTGGTGCCTGGTGTGTTGAGGGCCAGGGCAGGCTCTGCAGTAACTGCTTCTGCACGTGTGGCATTTGCTGGGGTCCCACCAGTTGTGCTGCTGGTGACTGGGGATAGATGAGGCAGTGCTACATCTACCTCTGTGTGAGCCAAGCTCAATGGGCTACCAAGTGCTAATGTGTTACCAAAGGGCACTTTTGCTACTAGGGTAGTGCATAGCTTTCAATTGGCTACAATTTCAGAATGTGGAAAACCTCTGAATATTCCCCAGACACTAGCAGACATCCGGTCATAGCAACTAGTGTGACCCAGCAATGATCACAAATAAAACTGTGGTCAAGGTTGTGGCTCAGCGGTAGAGCACTCCCCTAGCACATGTGAGGCCCTGGGTTTGATCCTCAGCATCACATAAAAATAAATAAATAAAATAAATGTATTGTGTCCAATTACAACTAAAAAATATATATTTAAAAAAAATTAAAAACTGTGGTCAATGCTCAGCATTTCACAACACTGTAAGTGGATGAAGGATCCCGGAGAAAGCTTTGTGGCAGAGATAAGGGAATCTATGGATGGGGTGGGGGCTCAAAAGCAAAATAAGGTTCCCTTGTATTCTACAAACCAGTCCAGTGCCTGGATCACACTGCTCACACCTCCAAGACCCTGGGTTGAGAAGGGACACAGTGGGGAGATGAGCAGACACAGTAGAGACGGCAGCAATCATCTCTTGAGTCTGCTATGAACATCTGATCACATGACTGAGTCCCTGGACCTCACAGTGCAAGTCGGCAGGCTGACCAGCAGCTCTCCTGCTGGACCCTGGGGTGGGCAGCACAGCGTGCCTTCCCACAATGCACAGGCCCACGATGTGGGTCAAAGCCCCTGTGGCCACATCTTTGAAGGGGAGACTGGACCTTCCCTCCCTGAAATGTAACCCTGCCACTTTGAACAACCAAGGACAAGAGGCTTATCACGTTTTCTTCAAGACATCATGAACCCTTCTCTTTTGGGTGCTGGTAGACATTCACCATAACGGACAGTTCTGTGGGGACTCCTGCGTGCTCCACAAAGAAGAAAAGCACCCAGAAGCAGAAAGACCAGTTCCCTTGTGGGGAAGATTAACAATGTCCAAGACTAAAGTTCCAAGGGCTCTGCTGAAGAGACTTTTTCGTTTACAGCATTTCTAACATGATGCAAATAAACCAAGGCAGCTCTCAACAACAAAACTGTCCTTTGAGGGGAAAAATTAAAAGGTGCAGAACTTTAGATCTGGGGCATCGCCAATGCAACCTCCTATTTACAAACAGGAGAGCGGAGGCGTGGAGAGCTGAGAGGCTGCCTCTGGGTTTCCGAGCCCTCAGAGTCTGACCCTAGGCAGGAGAGACTGGGAAGCCAGCAACCACGAACAGGGAGACAGAACAGACCAACCACGCCAAACAGGGGCATTTCTCTTCCAACATCAATTCTTCAAAATGCAGGGTTTGACATGGGACTGACGCCCTGGAAAGGCGTTTAAAGTAAGATCTCCAGGGCCCGGCACCTCAGGACGCGCTTACGTGAGATAAGGTCAAAGCATTTCTTCTCCTCGGGGTTGGTCTTCACTTGGCAGGTTAACAGGTTGAGCTTTGCAGGAGGCCGGTTAGCCTGATTAAAAACAAACGAAAAACAAGGCGTGAGCGGGAAGGAACAGGTCACCATCTGCCTCGCTGCTCACGGACACTCAGCAGGAGCGAGCAGTTTTAACAGTCTGCAGGGACAACGCTCAGAGGCAGTCTTCAACAGGGGCAGCAGGACTGAGACTTCAGCCCCACACAAGGACCACTGTCTTCCCTGCCAGGGCTCACTGGTGGTCTACACAGCCTGCCGGCACAAGGGGCAGAGTAGTGACAAGCTTGAGGCTGGGACCATGGGCTCCTTGAGCCCCCAAAACTCCAGGGTTGAAGCCCCCAAACACTGGGTTCTGTTTCTTACAGGTGGCCCAGATGGTGTGGAGGGGACCCAGGTACCTAGCTCAATTTCCAGTGTTCTTAAAAGTGTTTTTGTGAGTGAAAACCTCATCTCTGGGAAAAGTGATCTCAGCATGAAAATCACAGAGACGATTTCCCCTGCTTTCTTAAGTGACAGGAGATAAGATTGACCATCCTCAACCATCACTATCCCTGGAGTTTCAACAAAACATGCTTTATTCACACTCATGACCCCAAAGAGATCAAAGTACACCTTCTCCAGAGCTATGTCAATAATGGCTGTTTTACTAGTTTCAAGAAAAATCACACTTTCTCCAAAAAGCAAGGGGAGACGATAAGAAGAGAATTTCAGAAAACAAAAATTCTGATTGGTAAAATGTCTTCAGACCTTGGAAAAATCTCCAAATTGGAGAGGGCTTACCTTACTAACCTACCGAGCTGCCTAAGGAAAGACAAAATACCACATCTCAAGATTTCAAGCCTTCGTGTTCTCACTCCCCTTGGTCACCAGTGGCTTGAGATAAACAGCGTGGGTTTGGGAGTAATCCAGACACACACTAGGCAGGCCATGAAGTCCTGTGCATTCACAGCCCAAAGGCTTCTTGCTACGATCACTACAGAGTGCAAGTAGAGAAGCCTCCGTAAAAATGGAACCAATCCTACAGGGGCAGGATCCGCGTTTGATACAGGGTGAAGGGTTTGAGGTCTGGATACACAGAAGTCAGATAAACAGGGCTGTCCTAGGGCTTCCTGGTTTGTTGCTGGGTGGATCTTAGCCACAGGATATTCGCTTTTGTCCGTAGATTCCTAACAGCTTTCTAGGATCATCAGGAAACAGTACAGAAGACTTCAAGATGTCTAATCTTGCAAACTTAACAGTTCCAAGTAAAAGCACCATCAATTTTAGATCTTTACCAATAGCATTACTGGCTTGTCCAGATACCTACACAAATGATCCATTTCTACCATGTTGAGCAGGAGCCCCACATACTGACAACATGAGTACCACAACATGGTGTACAGCCCGTCTGACCTCCACGGGAGATGTGCAGTTCTCAGGGCTACTTCCAGATTGAGGTGTCCGTTGCTTCTAGACACAGGAGCCATTATAGGGGCCCCTGCCCTTTGGTAAATGCAGAAGCACTTAATGGATAAGATGACGAATTTGACCAAGAAGAGATAGCTACACTTACTCAGCTTTATTACTAGTACGTACTTACATGTACCAGGCACTGTCGTAAATATTTTTCATGGATTCATTCATTCAACTTTCTTAAATGCCCTTTGAGAACTACTCCAATGTTGTAGATAAAGATAGAACCTAAAACCACTTGATGGGGTTCTGCCACCTGGGAGAAGGGAAGCCAGGGTTCCAACATGACAGCTGGGCTCTAGGTCAAGTGCTTAGCTGCCATCTCCCCAGCCTTGATGTGGTGTCCACTGTAGGCAGTCCCTCACCTGGACTTGCTTGGAGCAAGAGAGAACCACAGTTTGAAGGACTGCTCCCTCCCCACCTCTAAATTTGACTCTTCCCTTCTCCCTGGAGCATAGGAAAAGTTATTTATTCTCTATCAGTATAACCACCTCAAAGACAGATCTCTTACTTCACAGCAAATGAAACCACACAATATAGAAAAATAATCCAGTGCCTGAATTTGAACTAGGAATAATGATAAAGGCACAAATGTCACCACATAATAAAGTGACAACCATAAGAGGGGGTGCACAAAACGCAAGCTGGCAATCTCAAGGAACATCAGCTGTTCTCAGTTTTACATTAATAATGATTTGCTATTTGTCCATTCAGATGAATCATTAGCTACAGCAAAGCTATGAGAAAAATTTATGGAAGAAAATTCTATCCATTAAATTCCCTCCCTGCTGTAATTTGGAAAGAGAGTATCATCACTCAATCCAGTCACCTGACAGTTTCATCTACTCCACAAGGTAACGGGCGCTGATTGAGCAGCCTGGTTTAGCATAAACCTCAGGGGAGGGAAAGAAACCACGGCCCCAGTGCTGACCACAAAGGTGCAATTCTTAGGGAATCTCCTATCTTAACCACACATTCTACTTTGTACCATTTGTCAAGCTTTTTTAAAAACGAAGTTTATGGGGCTGGGGTTGTGGCTCAATGGTAGAGCACTCGCCTAACATGCACAAGACACTGGGTTCGATCCTCAGCACCACATAAATGTAAAATAAAGATATGGTGTCCACCTAAAACTTAAGAATAAATATTTTTTAAAAAACGAAGTGTATATTCTTCTTCCTGCATAAGGGGTAGTCATTTAAAAATTTTTAGATGCTTTAAGAGCTAGTAGAAATTCTTCCAGCAGAACACAGCCTGCAGCCCTTGATGGTGGGGCAGTACGGTGAACTTGGCAAAGAAGACACCCGGCCCTAGTGTCTCATCCCAAGAATCACTTCTTCCCAGTGCCAGAAAACACCACTGGCCGTGGCTGCCAGGGAACACCAGCGGGGTCTCTCACTGAACTCCTCCCAGGTGCTACCCTCACCCCAGCCTCACCACAGCAGACGGCCATTTCACTTGCTGAAGGCTTCTAGCATCCTGGAAAGAGTTTGCAAAACATGCAGATACACCCTGTGAGCTTCCACTTCGTAAAGACCCGGTTCCCGGCTGTTTGCCAAGTGCTACACTTAGTCCTCCGTGTCCGACTCAGGTCTTCAGAAACATGCCCTCTCCTCCTGGCAATGAACTAACACAGTCAGGAGGTGCTTGCTAAAGAAGAAAGCTGGGGAAGGGGTGGGAGGGGAGAGGACATGGGGGTAGGAAAGACGGTGGAATGAGAAGGACATCATTACCCTAGGTACATGTATGACTGCACATGTGGTGAAACGCTACTTCATATACTACCAGAGAAATGAAAAGCTGTGCTCCATTTGTGTACGGTGAACCAGAATGCGTTCTTGCTGTCATGTATAACTAATTAGAATAAAAAAAATAAGTAAATAAAATTTTCTCTTAAAAAAAAAAAAAAAGAAGAAGAAGGGGTTGGGATTGTGGCTCAGTGGTAGAGCACTTGCCTTGCACGCACGAGGCACTGGGTTCAATACCCAGCACCACGTAAATATAAGAAAATAAAATAAAAACATTGTATCAAAAAGAAGAAGAAGAAGAAGGAGAAGGAGAAGGAGAAGGAGAAGGAAAAGAAGAAAGCTGCCCAGGAAGCCACATCAACACCAAACCCCAGCCCAGAGGCATCTCAACCCTCTTTCCCGGCAGAGTCCTGCCAGTCCTCAGGAGCCACGTAGATGCCAGTCCTCAGTCCTGCCAGTCCTCAGGAGCCTCTGTAGATGCAGCCTTGGGCACAGCCCACCTGCAACCCTGCAGCTGGAGCAGGAAGTGGCTGCTAATAGCAGGACGAAGCACCTCTGGAGAGGGCTCCACTCAAAACGCAAAGCTCTGATTAAATGTGCACACAGTGCGACAAGCAGAGCTGTCAAGGCCCGAGAGAAGCCAGTACAACTGTACTATCTGCCAGAAACTGGGGTGGCCCATCAAGACATGAGGGAAACTAGGCTTCTTATCTTGAGAGGACTTGAGCACCCAAGTGACTTGAAGTCAACTGTGCTGCCAGCAAAGGATTGCCAGGCCTGTCCTCCTCTGTCCTCTGTCACGGCAGGGGAGCAACTCACTGGTACAGGCTGAGGCCCTGGGCCTCGGGGAATTCTAACAACGCAAATGTGCCTTGAGAGCTGCAAGAGCCCAAGTTGAAACTGCCTTATGCCGACTTTGGCATCAGGGTGGTAAACATCAGGGTTGTTCGAGCTGAGCAACAGAACGAGTGGTGGAAAGGCAGGAGTCATGAACGCAGACCAGTGAGGACGCTGGCGGGCTCCTGGCCTCGCGGTTGTCATTTCAAGGTGAGACACAGTTAAATAAAGTTGCCCCGCTTGGTCTACAGCACTCACACCTCTCCTCACCCCCGAGCATCTCTCTGTAGGGAAAGAAAAGCACACAGATCTGAACCACAGGCCCAGGGTGAGGAGGTGGCTATGCCAGTGACGCTGGACTGTGGGGAAGGGGCGACCTTCAGCTGCCTGGAGGGGACACAGTCGATCCCAGGGCCAGAATCCCTGCAGGCCACACCCAGCACGTGCTGCTTCTCATCTCCCTCTCCCTTCCCTTGTGGAATCAGCAAGAATGACCCCCCCCACACCCCCCAGGGACCCGCAGCAATCCTTGCTTCAGTGACATCCTTCAGAGCGTTGCTGGTTTTTCACTTGTGATTACTGAGAAGGGCTGCTTCTCAAGGCCCCAACAATGAGTGACAGACAATCTTTCTAAGGGCCTGAAAAACTCATCTGTGCTCCTGTGCAGCTCTGCCTTTCACTGGGGCCGGTGGGAGGCGGGACGGAAGACCCAGATGAAGGGCGTATTTGATAAATGCTTCATGGAGGGTGATTTATCCTCTCCACCCTCCGCTGAGGCTGCCGGGCACTCAGTGCTGGGCCTGGCTTAGGGGAAGTAACACAAACCAAGAACAAAACGCAGCCCAGACCTTTTCAAAGGTGTCCACCAGCCCACATGGTTTTCACCAGCCCCGGTCCAAAGGAAGGGGATAATATGCTAAAGCCTCTTGGAAGAGAAGATGGTACCAAGGGCTGTTTATGGCTGTGAGTCCAGTTCCCTGTCTCTGAAAGATAGACGGGTGTGGAATTTTATTCTGTTTGGTTTTCTTGAAAGCTCAACAGGCAGGGCTGCTTTTCTTGCATGGGTTATTACAAAGAAGAGAAAAGAGAACTTGATTAAGATTGATCCTGGTGGGTGGGGGATGTAGCTCAGTTGGTAGAGTGCTTGCCTTGCATGCACAAGGCCCTGGGTTCAATCCCCAGCACCATTGAATGAATGAATGAATAGTAAAGTAAGATTGGGCTGGTGTGGGAGACCTTTATAATAAGTTACTGAATCTCTTCTCTCTTGGATTTCTAGTTCCCAGAGTCTGAGCACTGAAACATTTTCCCCTTAATGGCAAAGTAGAAATCTTCCCAAGTGAGACCTTCAGTTTTTCCATGTCAAGGCTAGCTGAGGGGGCCGTCTGCAGCTCCATGCTTTCTAGAAGTCACAGGCTTCTAGGTAAAGGCACCTGGCTCACAGTCACTCCTGACTCTGAAGCAGGTGAACAAAGCTTCTCCCAGTGGAGAAGGCTCAGCAGGTGCCCCAGAGCCAGACAAGGAGCCAGCCGGCTTTCCAAACGCAGCCTCAATGCCACATCACACACAGGACATCTGTGTCCCCAGGCGCCACCACGGTCTCCAGCCAGACTTCACCCAACTACACACAGCGTGGACCACGGATTAGAAGAGAATACTTACGGTACCATGGGATATGGTCAGAAAACCGTTCTTAACTGAGCATTTCCTTTTCTGCCACACTTTTCGGATCCTTATGAGTAAGAGGGAAAAACAATAAGAGTTTAGACATTTTGGACACAGGAGATCACGGACGTCTGTTTCCGCTCCAGCAACAGCAACGCCACTTCACCTACCCGTCGCTTTTCTTGTAGAGGTTGCCATTCCGCTCCGTCCCATGTTCTTTGTTTCCCTGAGGCTGATGTAAGCTGTAAGCTGTACTCTGGCGAATTTGTGAGTCCTAAAATAAGGCCAAGAATTTGCTTTTTAATACGCCATCCAGGTCCCAATTTTTAAAACTCAGTAACACAGGAAACTTATGCCTAAATGGTTTTTGTTGTTGTTGTTGTTGTTTTAAATCAGAAAATTTCCCTCTTTGCACCATACCAAAAAAGGGACATAAACTCCATATCGAGGAACTCCTAACAGACATCTAGCAGGCTGGAGAAGGAAATGTCGAAAATCAGAACTTCCAAAGTCCCTGAGAGATCCAGCAACTTGGAGACACAGGTTCACTTCACCCTGAGCTTTAAGCCCCTGGCACAGGCCCCTGGGAAGGAAGAGTGGCTGCAGGAAGGAAGGCAATGTGACACGCAGAGAGCAGGGGCTTTCAGTTAAACAGCCAAACATCCTCCACTTAAAACAAGCTACTTCCCCGTTTCCTTCTTGGACAATAAGAGAGTTAATGAAGTCAGGACCAAGAAGATCACACACCAAACACCTGGATAAAACAGCAGGGACCCTTCCTCACCTGTCAGTCTCAAGGAAGCGGGCTCAGGCGGCAATGAACCTAGCCAGCACCGACCCTGACCACAGGGAGGTGCAATCACAGGAAAACCATCCATGTGGTCAGCTGAAAGTCAGACTAAGTCCACTGCACCTAGCAAATTCAGAGATAAGCTTCTGCAAGGACCAGCCGCGAATCCCCAGGGCCCAAGCCTAATACCTAGCCCCCAACCAGGGCACAACTGATGTTCAACAAGTAACACCAGATGTCCTAAGCTGAGCTCCCAGGCCTTGGGGACCGTGCTGGAAACTCCAGCAGAGCACAGGGAGCAAGAGGGAGCAAGACGTGGACAGACAATACACAGGCCAACCAGGCAGGGCCATGTGAGACGTGCCTGCTTCTGTTGACCGAGAGCCAGTTCACTTTGTAAAAGAAGAAACAGAGACACAGTAAAACCGATTTGCTCAAGAAGCAGATCTCCTGAAAGCAAGAGCAGGGAGAGGAGTGGAATCCCCGGAGGCTCCTCGCGGTCAAGCAGCGGACCATCCTCCGGGAAACGAAGCACAGTGCAGACCAGGAAGGAACCACGGCACAGAAAGCACTGTGATCCAAACCAAGAATAAGAGCACCCGAGAACTGGCCAGGCGCAGTGGGGCACACCTCGGACCACAACTCAGGAGGCTGAGGCAGGAGGATGGCAAAGCGGCTGTGGCAACTCAGCAAGACCCTGTCTCAAAGTCAAATAAAAAGGGCTGGAGATGTAGCTCAGCGGTAAAGTGCCTGAGTTCAGTCCTAAGTACAAAAATAAATACCTGCACACGCACCCAAGACCCGGAGCATCAAATGGACAAAATTGCAGGAAGAGTTGGGAAGAAGTGAGCTTAAAGGTGCAGGCAAAAGCTGGCAGAGAGTAAGGGAGGGTCCTCGAGGCAAAGGGGACAGCAAGAGAAAGACGTGGAGAGGCAGGGGGAGCTGTGGCCACCATGCAGGGACGGAGGGCTAGACACCGCGGCCGGAGGCAAAAGACTCACTGAGGCCTGCCTGGACGCATGACAGTCTGAAAGAGGAGTTCCGAAGCACAAAAGCTTTTAATTTTGATGAACTCCAATTTACTGCTTCTTCTGTTAGGGGTCATGGGTAAGAGACCACTGCCTAATCCAAGGACACAAAGATCTACACCTATAAGTCTCTTTTAAGACTTTTATAACTTTTGCTCTTTCACTTGGGTCTCCGTCGATGCCAAGTTAATTTTTGGTCACAGCACGCAGCAGGTTCGTCTGCATTCTCTGGCTTGTGGCCGTCCAGCTGCCTCAAGACCCCTGTAAACAGTTCTCCCCTCTCCCCGCTGCCTGGCATGCCTGTTGAAAACCCACTGGCCACAGAGGGACGCTTTATTCCTGGACGCTACGTTCTGTGTCGTTGATCTGTCCCCCATATGCCAATACCACCCTGTCTGGATGATTACAGCCCTAAGGTAGTTCTGACATCAGGAAGTGTGAGTCTTCTTTTTGAAGATGGTTTTAGCTATTCTGGGTCCCTGGCATTTCCATAAGAACTTTAGAAGCAGCTTGTCAATTTCTGTAAAAAGACAGCCAGGATTTTGACTGAGATTTTTTTTTTTTTTTGACGGCGATCACACTGAATCATTGGAGTTCACTGTCATTGCACCAATGCCACGTCTTCCAATCCATAAAAGCCAATGTCCAGGCTGACTTTTTAAACTCTACAGAGTACATACAGTAACTCTGAAAAGACAAAAAACAAACAAAAAGCCTCATCTGAGCATCAGTGCTAAGGCACGCTCCATATGAGTGACAAGTGGCTGAAGCATTCAGGCCTCACATGGGAGAAAGGGCCTTGTTTTCCATGGGGACCTCCTGGAGCAACCAGGGCAAGCTGCTGGTTTGTGGACGAGGAGGGTCCCAGGTCCCATGCTCTCCCAGAGCACCAGGAATGCAGAGCAAGCCCACCTTTAAACAGTGCTGGGAGCAATGGATGGAGAGGAAACAGAAATACTGTTCACTTGTAGGACTCTGCGAAAAACTAAAAATAAACCTTGTCAAAAGACCTAACTGCACAACGAAGAAATATGTCTATCAACCTTGGAAGGGGGAAAAAAGCCTGCATAAAATCAACGGGAAAGTCATGACAGGCTGCTGGGAGCTCTCGCCACACGCCCAAGTGAGGACCGCTGGCACGTCTCAGCAGCAAGATGAAGGACGCCCACCTCTCAACAGGACCGGACCCTGCGCCACACCTCAAGGAAGACAGGATTCTGTTGTATTCTTTTCTTTAGACCAGGCACTTCCTGACTCTGTCCAAACACGCAGGCAAACCTGAAGCTACTATCATGTAAAATCTAAAACTCAGAAAAACAGTACTGTAAATCTGTCTGGCATAAAACTGAACCTGTTTTAGCACCAATTAGCATCCTGGAGGTGACCTCTAGGGAACCTGGCAACAGCCTTTCCCCAGCTCATCATGAAGAAAGGCTCCACCTCCTGACTGTGAGCTCTGACGAGGGAAGAAGTGCACCTCTCTTCCTCTGGGGGGTGTGCGGGGCCTGCACTGGGTGTGGAGGAGAGGGTCACTGACCACGGAAATCAATGCAGCGTGCCCTCCACTGTGGCAGAGGAGAAGGCCAGTGCAGGACACCAGCTCAGCAGGAGAGGCGGGTAAGGGGCCACCCGGCAGAGGTTGATGATGTGGCCTGATTCAGGGTTCACAAATCCAGAAGCCAGAGTCGAGGGGAGATTATGGCCCTGTGGGGGCTCTGCCACCAGACAGCACCACTGTCCAGCCACATCCCACTAGACAGGGAACCTGGAAAAGGAGAAGCAGAGCTGACGGAGAGAGAGAAGCCACTGGTGAGGGCTGCAGAGTGGGGAAACACAGCGGTTTCAGCACTTGGGCTTCTAAACCTTGAAACCAGAGCCCGAGCATCTCCCCAGGAGCCCAAGGCTGGGCTGTTCTCAAGGTCAGAGAGCAGGGACTCAGCAGTATCGCATGGGTCCATCCCAGCGCTGCCCAAAAGGTGATGGGAAGGCAGAGGCGAGGCTGGCAGGGAAAGAGCTCACCCCAACCCAGCAGTACTGAGAGGCTTAACCCGGCAGAGGATCCTCCCGATGTCAAATGCCGGGGTGCATACATGCACACGCCACACCGGTTTTCAACTTTTCTGTAAGTCTTAAGATTTTCCTAGCAAAATGATGGCAAACCCAAAGAGTAGTATCCTCTCTGCAGAGAGCAGAAAAACACCTCCAGCAAAATCCGAATGGCAGGTGATTTTAGACTTACGCCATAAAGGCATATGGTCCCGTGATCCAGAGCCCAGCCCCAAGGTGATGAAGAGCCGCCTGAGCCACCGTGCTATAGTGGCAGTGTTCCTGACTCCTTCCAACAGTGGAATTTGAAGCTGGCGGAAGAAAGTGAGGAGCAGTGGCTCTGCCCACCCATCAAGGCGGTGTCCTGGGGCAGGCCACCCACCTCCATGAGCCATCACCACACATCAGTCAGAATTTCCACAACGCTGAATCAAAGCCACCCAACACCTCCAGCTCTGTAAGTCACAGAGAAGAACCCAATCGAAGGAAGGACAGCCTCAACAGCAAGGCCCGGGATTCAGTGCCTGGCCACCAAGAGGAGGAACACAGGCTGGAACCTGAATCCTGAAAATCGTTTCAAAATGAATAAATTTCACTAATGCACATTTGCTTAGTCCTTGCAACTGTGTTCATGGACTGTCCAATGAACCCAAGTGCAAAGTGTGATGGACAGGAAACATAACAGTCACAGCCAGGAGACTGACTGGAGGACGCGCGGCCAGCGCCTGGGACCTGGAGGACATGGTTAGTCGCCTGGGATAAAGCTAGAACAAAGTAAAGAAAGTTCCTCTGAGTTGCTCAGGCCAATAGGACAGGCAGACAGACTGGCCAACAGAACCCACCAAAGGATAAAGGCTGAGAGACTGTGGCTGTGCCGGCGGGTCTCTCACACTTTTCTGCAAAGCTACAAGTGAATAGAGCTCTGGCGACGGTCAGCTCTCCCCAGCCTCCATCTGCAGTCAGAGCAAACACAGCTCCTGCCTGGTGCTGGGGCCGGGGCTGCTGACCCAGCTGTTCCTCCTCATTTTAAACCTTTGTTTTTTGACCCTCCTCCTCAGACGCTCTGACCACTCCACCAACGCCCCAGGACCAAGGCCTTGATGGGCTCCTGCCCCCGGGCTGGCCCCGCTCCTGTACCTACAGTTAGGGTTAGGGTTTCTCTGTGCTCCTTGCTCCTTGCCTTCCTTTCTTTTGGTGCTTGCATCACATGTTTGGGGAGATCAAGTCACTAGGACCCACGTTCCCTGGACTGAGAGGCAGGCACCAGGCTGACAGCAGTTCCAGCATCACCCTGCTGGCCTCTCACTTGACGACCCCCATGTGACAGAGGGAGGGCAGAGAAGGCAGGGGCTTCCCTGAGCTGCCCACAGCCAGTTGCAGGAAGGCATCACTCTAAGAGGGACAGGCCGTGATGGCAGTACTGCGGGCCGGTGGGGGTGAGCTGCACCCTCCTCACAGAAGAACCAGCAACTCTGAACATTCCCACTCCACCATGTCGTACATGGAAATTCTTTTGCCTTTAGCAAAATCTACTACAGTGAAAGAGGAGGGTTAAAATTTAAAGTGCTACTAGCCAGTAAGATGTGTGGAGAAGAAATGTGGATTTTGAAGTTCATGAACAAAACATGCAGACCCCTCCGATTTGTTAAAATACCGAGCTACTTACTCTCCTAGACTTCGGTCACGAAAGGCAAGTGCATTTGGGAGAAAAACAACAACATTCAGTTATAGTACAAGATCTTACAGCAAAGCACCAACAGTGAATGCTATGCCCTGTTAAGCAGATTAATGGTTATTTATCCAAAACCTACAGGACATTTAGACACATTCCTTTATTGACAAGGAGGTAGGTTTATGTTAAATTCACTTTCTATTCCAGCTACTCAGGAGGCCGAGGCAGGAGGACTGCTTGAGTCCAGGTGTTCAGGGCCAGCCTGGGCAGCACAGTGACTCTGTGACTCGAGGAAAAAAGAAATTCACATGGTAATATCCACATTGTAGCAAACACGTCAAAACTGCCTTTAAAATTTTACCTCCATGTTCTTTTCATGAGCCCCCCCAAAATACAAATTTAGTGGGAGCACACAAAGCTGTCACTACACAACAGGTGATACAGGACAGACCATGGACATGTGCCCCTCAGGACAGAGCCCTAAGAGAAGCTAACTCCTCGCATCTTACAGAGTAGTCTCAGGGCCGGAAGGAACCCAGGCAGCCATCTGCTCTGTTCCATCCCAAGGAGTCCAGACATGTCAGGGCCAGCAAACCACAGAGGTCCAGGAGCATAAATGGCAAGTGTGCAACGTGAGAAAGGCCCCAAGAAACACCCAGCTGGCCACTGGGAGCAAGAAGGCCCACCCTACATCAATGCCCATGGTGGTGCCTCCCCCAGGACAAAACAAAGAAGATGCTTTGGCAAAACTAAAAGAACACATGAGATGCTCAGTGCTGCTTGCCGGGGAGAATCCCTGGCATCCAGGATTTCCCACCCCTCAGTCCCAAGGCCTCCGAAACCTAAATAGCAATCTTTCAAAATTAAATCCCCTCACCTCTTTCTGCTCGACCTGCAGTGCTGACTTCAGGATGTCGCGGAGCTGCATCAGCTGTCTTCTCTCTTCATCCTGGGCCTGCTTGATCTTTAAAGCCAAATGGAGCAGAGAGAGGTGAGGCTGCAGCAGGAAGGTGACCGCTCCTCTCGCGGGCCACACCCTCCCCAGCCACAGAGGGGGACACCAGGCCACCCTCCATCAGGCAGGGTGGGGCGGCCCCTCGCTGGGTGGCACAGCGTGCTCAGGCCAGATGGCACACAGGACAGGCAGAGGGGCTGCTCACCGTGTGCAGATCCGTGGACAGGGTTTCAATGGAAGGCCTGAGGCTTTCTACTGCTTTCAGTCCGTCCTGGAAAAAACTAGGGGAAGAAAAAAACACAGGTTGTTCTTCATAAAGGAGAAAATAACCTTGTCAGAGGGAGAAAAACTTCTTTAAAGAAAAATGACTGGCATCATTACCTAACTCCGGGGGGAAACGTCTGTATGAATAGAAACTTAAAATCAGGCAAATCAAGAATAAAAGGACACTCAAAACTAGAAGAAGAGGAAAGGAACTACAATTAGCCTGAGCACTTGTGATTTTTCTTGACCCACATAAACTGAGATCTTCGGTTGACAATGAGAAACAGGATTCTACTGAAAACGGCAGCAAGAGCTTTGATTCAGAGTCTTGTAAGCACCTAAATGGAAGGATCTGTGGCCAAGGAAAAAAGCCACAGAGTGCTGCAAGAGTGAGACTGGGAGAATTTCCTCCACAGCAATGGCCACGTGGAAAAGAGAAGGAACACAGTAAAAACAACCAACAAACCAACAGGCAGCTCTGATGCACAGGCCGCGCCCACTCCACCCACAGAGTGGACATCAAGGTGGGAGCACTGAAGGTCAAATAGCAAAAGGAGGATCGTAAGCGCAGAGCTGGAAGCTGTGAGGTCACTGATGGCGTGGGCAGGGCCCACGCAGCAGGTCAGTGCCGCCTGCCCAAGGCCAGCTGCCTGGGACCCTGCTGGGGAATGACGAGGCCACCTCCCCACAGGCTCTGGACCACACGACCCGGCGCTGCCTATGTGGTTGGCCCTGCTGCCTCCAGACACAGTGGCAGCCCCATAGGCCTCCTCTGTCCCCCATGGCCACCAAATTCTTCAAGCCTCAGGCCTCTGCCCGCAGCGCCTGTTCCACCCAGCTGTGTCCAGTCATTCTTCAAGTTTCAGGGTGAACGCCACCTGTGATGGAGGCCTTTCCAATTCCATGTTGAAAAGGGCTCTTCCTGGTATATTCTCTTGGCATTTTGTCCTTCGCTTCACAACATGTGCCACAGTGCAACTGTGTGTTCATAGTGCGATTATCTACCACGTGATTCTCCCGTTACGTCTCGAGTTCCAGGACGGAAGGCAGGGAGGGACAGAAGAGGAGAAGTTGCCAGCTTCTGCCTGTCGCTGGACCCGAGGAGACTACCTGCAGGAGGTGATGTGGGTCTCACCTGTGCTCCTCTCGGGTGATGTTTCTTCCTTTTAAACTCAGCAGTGGCCCCATGGGACCATTTTTACACCAAGTGTCTCGTGGGCTGTGAAAACAGCGCAGAAAGGTGCTGCTGGGCCTCGGGTCAGCAACGGCCAGGAGGAAGGGCAGGAGCTCATGCCGTGGGAGCTGCAAAACACTGCAGCCAGTCGAAGGGGCCGCAGCCTGGGCTGCTGGAATGTTCTCACCTTTCTCTCTGGATACACACAAGCTCTCGTACTCCTGATCCTCTAGTTCACCTAACTAATCTTTTTCTGAAGACAGTGCATGCCTCTGGCGTAGCCACGGCGTCAGAGAGACCCACGCAGGTGCCTTCCCCAGAGTTAGGGCAGGAAAGCCAGGTCTTGCGCACCTCTGCACTTCCCACTCCCAGCACCAGGACTGACAGGGAGCAGATGTGCCTTCGGGCTGCAGAGGAAATCTGGAAGCCCTGCAGAGCTGCAGGAGTGAGAAACTGTCCTGTTCCCTTCTGTCTTGAACTCAGATGGTTCTAACGTTTTATTTACAAATTTTCTTTATGTAACTATTTCTTTAATCACTTCAAATTCTTATAAAATAGGAAGGAAGGGAGGGAGAGAACATGAGTGAGAGAGCTAGGGTTGGGAACAGGAACCATGTTACAGAGGATAGAGGCAGAGGTGCCCTGGGGAGCGGGAACAGGAGCTCTGCCCTGGCACCTCTGCAGCCTGGCAACTCTCCCCGAGGTGGGAGCCCTGAGAGGAGCCAAGGGCTCAGGGAAGGCTTTCTCCTCACGGTGA
Organism: Marmota marmota marmota; assembly: GCF_001458135.2. Lineage (NCBI taxonomy): Eukaryota > Metazoa > Chordata > Mammalia > Rodentia > Sciuridae > Marmota > Marmota marmota. The sequence goes on from NW_025999977.1 coordinate 54,725,767, forward strand.
CTGTTTCCAGCATCGCAATGCACATCCACTCGGAAGAACGATGTAGATTTGGATTTACAGTGGGGACTTCGGCCTCCCCAGTCTTCACCATCTGCCTCCACCTGGAGAACCTCCTCCCTCTGGTTCTCAAACCCCATCTTTCCACAAACTCCGTATGAGGCGTGCTGCGGCACCCGGGTATACTCTCAAAATGCAGCCAGGCACTAGGGGGAGCTTCCAGGGAGGCGCAGGAGGGCCGCCCTGCTGGCTTGGTCACCATGGCATTCCTGAGCACAAGTCCCAGGCAGATTATTCCTAAGTGGAGCCCATTAACATTTTTCTAAGCTTCAGCCAAGGAACCTAAACCATGGACGTTATCAGATCGAGTTTTGTTTTTGATCGCACATTTCCCAGCCTGCTTGGCCAGATTTTCCAGCCTTGAAAATGCACCTGCTTAGATGCGTTCTCAAGCATTCCTCTGGCCCTACAGCACGTGACAAATCGCCCCACCCCCCAGGCTTCAGGGATCACAGTCTAACATCACACTTCGTTCCTCGTCCCCTGAGGGTCTGCCCTTCCCTCACTCGAGAACAAGCTTCTCCAGGACCGTGGACCAAGTCCGATCAACTCAGCGCCCCTAGTTCATGGGACAACAGCGGGCGTCATGGGTCCAGCAGGGAGGTACGTGCTGGAAGAGCAAGTCCCTCCACACTCAGTCGGCCTGCCAGAACCCGGCCATCCTGGGTTTCAGTTAGGGTTTCCAAGGCTGCCTACTCCAGGTCCCATTGGAGAACGGGACCCTCCCTCTGTAGCAGCCCAGGCTGACAGAGGAACTTTCAGGAAATCCAGGAATGAGGCAGAGATGCAAATTCTTTTCTTAAGTGAAATAAAAGACAAAGAACATGGAAGTATTTCTTAAAAACAGAGAAAAGCAAAACAAGTTTAAAAAACAACTAATGCATATTCAAGTACTTCTCTGGGTCAAGCCAGTGTGGCTTCCAGGACCTCAGTGAAACATGGTGGCCTCATGCACCTCCAGTGGCCGGTGTGCAGGGAGGGTTCCCTGCCCATCAGGCATGGCATCCTCAGGCAAAGCTGGCTTCTGGGCCAAGAAGGGTTGATGAGAACTTCAATGAGCGAACATGAAGGACTCCCACAGGTGAAACGCACACAGGCCCAAATCCCCCATGAGCCACAGCAGAGTCTCAGCCTCCACGTTTTATCCGCAAATATGAATTTAAAAAGTCAAAGCAGCGTAACTGATTTAGGATCATGCAGTGAACACACACACACACACACACACACACACACACACACACATCCAAGAAGGAAGTAACGGAAGATTCTTATTTTAATAGGTCACTGAGCTCATGCCCATAAAAGGCCAACTAGTTCACTTTCCACAAGGGTCTGTTGCTACCCAACTGATAGTTTGGGCAAAATAAAGGGAAAAAAAGGAAATCCCAGAATAGCTTCTTTCTAAAAATAAAATATCAGCAAGGAAGCGACCCACTTCCTAAACCGCCTCATACCAGGTTAAACGAGACCTAGAGGGGGGATCTGCATGTTGCGGTCACGTGTCACAGGAAATGAGTCTGTCAAAGAGCTCATCTTGAAAATCCTACAGATGCAAGGTCTTCTCACCCTCTGGGACGGTCTCTAGACTCAACCTGGCACAAGCACCTGTGCACACACTCCCAGCCATCCGACCTTAGCTGCTCCAGCAGAGCTGTCCTCTCTACACGGCGAGTGGTGACAGCTCAGGCTACGGCCCGAGGCCCTGCTGCACACCCGTGCCAGGCACCCGTGCCATGCCCTGAGGGAGACCCAGTGAGTGGCATGGACCCTCCTAAGAGGGTGTCCTTCACTCTTAGAGAGATTAGACCAGAGGACACCATGAAGGACACGTGCAGAGGGTGCCGCGGTAGTGCAGGAGAAGCCACGTGTCCCCTTGGGAGATAAGAACGCAGCTGAGGAGCTCACAGTCCAGGAGCCAGGTCCCGGGAGTAGTGCCAGGTGTGGTGTGGTGTTTGTGATCCCGGTGACTCAGAAGACAGAGGCAAGAAAATCACAAGTTCGAGACCAGCCTCCACAACTTAGTGAAACCATTTCAAAACAAAAAGGCAAGGACTTGGGATGTGGCTCAATGGTCCAGCACCTCTGGACTCAAACCCCATTACCAAAAAAGAGTAGGCACATGGGCCTGGGCACAGCCTATCTGGGGAAGGTATGGAGACAGGCGATTCTACCTCCAAAAGATTCCACAAGGTAGTCCCACCTCCCACCCCCGCTGCGCCCAACAAGTCACCGTCCTCTCTGGCTGCACCAGGATGGGAGCCGCATGCCCACATGAAGGTCCTGCCTCTGGCTCCTCCTTCCAGAAGCTGCTCCCTGTCCCCGCTCATGCCTTGACCCAGCCACAGCCGGGGTCCGCGCATGGGCCTCCGGAGCATCTCCACCAGTGGAACATACAGTCCCAGCAGAAGAGCTTTGCTTCTGGGCTTCTTGGATCAGCAGAACCCCAAACAGGGCCTGGCACACACAGGAGCCCCATGTGAATGGATCCTCTGCCTAAAACCATTCCAGGGCATCCCAACACCCGGGGTCAAATCCTGAACCCTAGGAAACACCGAGGCCGTCCATGTGCGGGCCTTTCCACTCACTCTGGTTCCACCCCACTCCTTCCCCTCTCCTAAGGCACCTGGCCTTTTCCTGCCTTCAGACCCCAGCGCTCCCTGGACTGTCCCTCCCCACCCACCTGCCGGCTCCTTTAGATTGCGGAATACAGTCTCCTAATCCAAGAAATATCTGAGTACCTGCTATGTGCTAGGCACAGTGCTCTGACTGTTGGAGAATCTAACAGTAACAACACAGAAAAGGAGAAAAGAAATGCCACCCTAAGTCTCTGTCTAAACTGGGTTATTCTATCATGTTTGGTCTCACATTCCTATACTGCAGAACACTCATCAACATCCGGTTTTTCAGTTCAACCCCTGACCTGACTCTGGAGCAAGGAGTCCTCCTGTCCCAGCACAGAGGACATGACACAGCACACACTGGATTAGTCTGTCAGTCAAGTGAGTGAACAGCCAGGGGCCTAAACGACTGTTTATAGACGCCTGCTTTTGTCAGCAACTGGGGTCTGGGAGCAGAAGCAGGTGATGAGGCCTCTGGTGAAGGGCAGAGTTGAGGTTAAACATGAAGTTTCTCCTTCTTTCTTATTCGCACCCTCCCTCGTTCATCAAGGTCCCTGGCCTTATAATATCATAATAAAGGAAAGAGTTTTCCTAATTTAATACACTGTATCAACATCATCTCATTTCTCTTAAAAACATCTGAAATCATGTGTCAGATAAACCAGTTTGCCTCTCAACACAAAAAGAGCAAAAATAAAGACATTTAGAAACTACTGTGAATTTTTTAAAATATTGTATACATACTTACTTTTTACTGAGATATAATTACCAAACCATTAAGTTCACCCTTTTAAAGTGGAGAGTAAGGTGGGTTTAGTATATTCATGAAGCTGTTCAATCAGCACCAACTTCAGAACTTTTCATTACCCCTCCAAAGCAAGGCTGCACCCATTAGCAATCATCCCCCAGGTCTTCCTTGCTCAGGCTGATGCAACCATAATCTGCTTCTCTATGAATCTGCTTATTCCTGGACTGTCAAAACCAAACCACACAGGACATGGCCTTCTGTGTCTGTCCCCCTTTATGTGCCAGGTTCTCCAGGTTCACTCACACAGCACATACCGGTGCTTGGTTCCTCTGACTGGGGATTCCTAAATGACCTACAATACTGCATGCTACCACACCCTGGGAAACATTCAAATGACATCATGAAAAAGAACAGGGACTTACTTGCATTGGGCATGAAAATACTTGATCAGATTCTGAAGTAAATCTACTCCTTTCTTAATCTTGATTTCATTGACCTTCAGCAGATACTGTTGAGAAACAAAGGAGAGACGATTACAGAAATAAGCCAAAGAGGGGCTTTCATGGGAGCGTCTGGAGATAGGTTAATTCTTCCACTTCTTAGAGGTCCTTGACAATGAGCAGAGCCCCTTGACTCCTCTGCACACCGTAACTAAGGCTCCTTTCAGTAAGGCCATGTGAACGCTCTGCCAGGCAGATAATTAGATGTTCAAGAGCCAAGAGCTCCTGCTAACAGGACACTGACCTTATCCTGCAGGGACAGCCTTGCCCTGGCTGCAAGGAAGGAGGTATTGGAACAGATGGGGTTTCTAACCATCTTGGATCTTCCTGTGCACAGGCTGATGTTGGGGCCCCTCTCTTTAGGCAGGTCACCGTCCAACACTAACAGTTACAACTCTGCTGCTAAGACCCCTGGCACTGTGTCACTGACCCCAAGATACTCCCCCTAAATATGACTGTTTAAAACACACATCTCTTTGAAATTAATTAAAGCCATTTTTAACTTGGAGAATTCATTAGTGACCACGGAGATATCAGAAAGCCCTGGGGATCTATAAAACTAGCATCAATAAATACATTTGTTCTTCCCTAAAGGCTTACAGAACAAGGACTCCACTAAGTCCCCATCCCTCCGCTGTTAGGAGGACTCTGACATCTCATCTGAGACAGAATGCCCTGGTGTGTCTGTTGACCCTTGCTGAGACACGCAGGCTCCCGGCTGTCACACACGGTAAGCCCACATCCGCGTGCTCCCCAGGTGGGTGTTGCACCCTATAAGGAGACAGGAAACTGGTCTGAAACCATAAGCTATAGATTCCCTTTTCTCTGAAACAACTGCCCACGAGGCCTCTTCCCCCTTCCTTTTGGTATTTACTCCTGGTTAAATGGACATCTGGCAACATATCAAAATGATACATCTTTAATCAAATGCTTGGCAGTGTATCAAAACTTAGAGTCGGTGTATCCTTTGACCCAGAAATCCTCCTTACCGGAACTCGTTCTAAGGGATGATCATAAACGGTTAGAGAGGGAATAGAAAAGACTCCCCGCAGCCTGTTCACAGGACGTGCTGCTCTGAGCAGGCGGGAAGCCCAGCAGAGGTGGCAGAGGTTTCTTCCCGCACACCCACAGGCAAGGCACAGAAATGGAAAGGCTTCGAGCAACGGCCCTTGTGGTCAGAGGGTCTCTGGTCTTGGAGAAATGCTCCCAGGGTCTGTCCTGCTACCTCCCCCTTTCCAGGGCGAGGCTGAGGCCGCAGGACAGGTGAGCCAGGGCACAGGGGGGAGCACGGGAAGCTGGGGAGAGCACACTGCCCCTGCTGGAGGACATCACAAAGTGCCATGAAGTTCTCCCTCTGCCTTCTCACCTATCTCCTGGGTCACTGATTCTGTGGGGACCCAGACAACTCATTTAAAAGCACCTCGAGTATTTTAGCTAATTCCAGTGAGAGGAGGCAAGTTTGAGAAAGTATGTATGTGAGGCCAGAAAGTTCTCTACTTTTAATAAAAGGTTGCTGCTAGAGTAACCTACCCACCACGAGACAAGAATCCCCCTATGAAATGAACCGTCAACTCAGAAGCAGAGTTCAATAATCCATCGGGCCTGTCTCTGAAGCCACAGGTCGGAGCCACACTCCTGGGAGGCCGCAGTGGGGGTGCAGGCCACAGGAAGCCTGGTGACCTGCCGTTCCAGCACCTTACCTCGCACATCTGCAGTTGGAAGAACCGCCTTTCCTTCTCCATCTCTTCTGCAATTTCTGCTCCACTTATTTCAGTGCGAATCATCCCATGAAGCTTGGCATGCTCCTTTTTCTCCTTCTCTATTTTGGTTCTACATATCGGGGAGAAAAAAAAAAAGCCCAGGTAAATCAAGAGGCCTCTTGGCACAGAGGCTGCACTGGACAGTCCTGAAGCTGTCCGTCAGCCAGCCCGTGAGAAGAATGCTCAGCACATATTTTAGAACAGAACGGCATCTTAATGCTCACCAAAGAAAAAAAAAATACTGTCATCATAAAAATGCCAAACTTAGCCTTCCCACAACTGACTCAGCATACACTTCCCAAGCACCTGCTTGGCTCTGCCCTGGGCAGAGGAGGTAGGTCTGCCTGCACCTCGCTCTTCCCTACTGCGCTTCTCCCTAGACGGGCCCGCTCCCCACTTGTGCAGCCGGCCAGTTCGCCTGCCTGGCCTGCCACAGCGTGCACGCTGCAGAAGAAAACAAACTTCCTCCTTATTTCTTCCCGCTCTAATCCCCTTTCCTAAGGATCTCAGGCTGAATGCTTATTAGCTAATGTCAAGTGCGCACTTTAGCACCAACCAGTGGGAGCACATCTAAGAAAAGAACTAGTGTCAAAGGAGCCACAAAATCACATCAGCTATGAAGGGCTGGAAGTCACTGTGAATATTTATTCTGGAGAAAAGGAAACTAAAGAAAGCCAACGGAAATCACTCCATCTGAGGGGCTGTTGTGCAGATCTGGGAAGCGGCACTTCCTATAGGGCCTCAAGGAGTGCATCTCAAGACAGGTGGCACTTTCCTAACGGCTACTCAGAGATGAAATGGGCTGCGTGGGCCTCCAGAGATCACCATCACAGGAGGTGGTGCAGGGGTGCATGCACAGAGTGTTTAAGAAGAGGCAAGAAGAAGAGTATGCTTCTTTAGCGTGGTGCTCAGTGCTGGGCAGGTGCATCCTCAACAATCTGAAGGACAAAGAACGTGAGCAGCGAAGGCCTTTGGTAGGGATGCTGCTCAATGAATTCAGGCATCTGGGAGGGGTCAGACTGGAAGGCCCCAGGCCCCAGCACCAGGCTCACTCAACAACTCCAAGGCACCGACACCCTCAAGGGAACAAGACAGAGATGGCAGACCTGAGCCATCTCTCTTAATTTCACTGTGGAATCACCAACCAGGAATCGAAGGTCGCCTTAGACCCAGTCACTACACACCATGAGGCTCTTGGGATAAGGAATCTTGCATGTTAGAGGGTAAAACATTACCTCCTTTGTGTAGCCTAGGATACTTTCAAGATAAAAGGGCACTGCTCCCTCCTCCTCGGATTCTGGTGTGTGTAAGTAGTTGTGCTTCTGCCCTAAGTGGGTTTTCATCACACTGAAGGTTATGTTAGCCCCCTTCCTAGACCCTCCCCTCAGGCCCAGACACCTCTTTCCACAGTCTTCCCCAGCAGCCCTCCGACACCATGGTCCAGCTGTGCACAGAAGCATCTCTAGGCAGGCTGCTGAGGGGGGTAACAGGAGCAGCTGGATGCCAGGCAGCAGACCCACCTCCTGGCCCTGGCTCAAGACCCTCCCACTGGGAGACCATCTGTAAAGCAGGAATGCTGATCCCTAGTCTCTCATCCAACTGCACCCAGATGGAGAATGCTAAAGGGCCAGGGACAATGGATTGGAGCCTCTCTGGGTGGAACAGAGCTTCAAGATCCTGGGGCTCAGCACTCCCCCAAGCCGAAATCATCATGCACCATTAGTGAAACGCCATACTTGGAATCCAAGCAACTCTGTGTGGGAATTTAACATTTCTATAAACAGAGTAAGTATCAAAGGTTGAGTATTCGTTACTTTGATCTTTGTGATCCTTCACTACTGAAAAGACATCCAAAGCTGGTTTGAAAAAAACCCACTTATATTCACATCTGAATTGACTTCCTTCCTAACACCTCTCACTTTACCAGATGGCTTTGTATAGAAGTTTCTATTTCCATTCAGAAAAGTCTCCAATCCCAAGGCACAGAGATTATGCAAAGTAAACACGAGGCATTTAAAAATGTTTTCTTTTTTCCCAGTATTTAAAATAACTGAAACCCCTCTTCCCCACAACGGCCAGCTCGATTCTCACTGGTTCAATTCTCCCTACCCTAGGAATGAGGGAAACATTACACAACTGTCCACAGTCAGCAGGGGTGAGCTCGACATTAGCAGAGCTCACAGTCTGCGTGGAAGAGCCGACAGACGTCTTTCATGCTCTTCTCTGACAAAGTATCTGACAAACTAATCAAGTAAAGCAGAAGGAGAAGAGTGTTGCAGCATCTTTCTAAAACCAAGGAGCCTGGTGTTCCAGAAACACAGACCCAAAGCTAAAAGCAAATGGTTTTCATAAATCATCAAGAAGACAAAGCCTGAGAACTGCAACGCTATCACAAATGGCAGTAAAATGAGAAGTATGTGAAACCAGGAAAGAAGACAAACACCTCCTGGGAGAAAGTGGTCCTGACTTCCCTTGGTAGGTTCTGCACATGACACGTATAACTACCATAATGCCACAGAAAAAGAGACAGGGCTCTGGAAGAGGCCACCCCCCGAATGCAGCAAGCACCCACAGAAGCACCGTGCAGCACGGCTCCGGTGTCCTTCCTGGATCAAGGTTTATTCAGACGATCCCCGGGGGCACCAAACTTGATTTAAAATTGAACTCTCGAGTCACCTACACATATTTTTAAAAATGAAAACACTCACATTTTGGTTTCATAGTCCTTCCAAGCTTTATCAAAGGGCTTTTTCAAGTCCTGTAAACAGAGAAGCAGCAATTAAGCAGGACAAATCATTAACTTCTGTGCAAGACACATTTCCTTATCCCTAGACCAGTCCAGAACAGAACATTAATTTCTGTAATAAATGATGTACGAAACCCCATGAAAAAATAAAGAACCCGGAGCACAGGCTTTTAATAAGACTGGAGCTGGCACTTCTTTCTTTCTCCTTTTAGAATATTTATTATAGAAGATGCCAAATGTGCGTAAAGGTACAGAGATGTGTCAATGTATCCATCACCCAGTTAACAGGCCTGATCCATCATCTGTCACCCCCTCCTGACTCTCTGCCCTTGGTATATCCTAAAATTGAATCTAGAAAGAGAAGATCTAACCTGGAATAACTCAGTACCTCTCTCTAAAGGAAGGGGACTCTGACTTTTCCCATTAGCATGTGAATCTCCCTGACACACCTAACCCTGACTTGAGCCTGACAATCAGGATATAAAAGCCACCCAGGTTCCCTGGGGTTCTTCTGAACTGTCTGGAGATGACACTTCATATTCTCTGACAGCCTGGCTCAAAAAATTCTGCACCCTTAAAATTCTATCTAATCGTTCCTACCTAGCGATGCCTCCTTCACTGGGGTTCTGTGGGAGAGGAAAACCCGACTTCGCCTGTTTATCTTTTGGCCCTTCAATGGCCTTGCAAAGTCCTCAGTGCTCTGGCAGTTCCCGCCCCTCAAGCTCCCGCCCTGGCAGCTGCCACCGCGGCTTCCACTGTGGGCCTCCCCTCCCTGCCCAGGGCACCCTCCCTCTGGTGGTTCTGATTAACCCAGATGCCCTGTTCTCCAGCCCCCAGAGGGAGGGTGGGCAGTGCTCTCTCCTGGCACATTCTGTAAGGGAGACATCAACAAGTCTCAGCAGAGGTCCCAAGACAGGTCAGCCAGGACTTCCAGATATGCCCAGTTGAGACCCAGGAGTCACATACAGAGCCAATCAAAGAACTCGACTCCAGCCCTGCCTGCCCCTGTGAAGCAGGTCCGTCATGGCAGGCATGTCCTGAACAGCCACCAGCCTCTGGGGCGCAGAACACGAAGCCAGCCAGGCCCTGAGAATGCGACCCTCCTTTCAGGACAACTGTCCTGGCTGGGTCCCTTCCCAGCTGTGAATCCGTGGCATGGTGGCTGGAAGAGCCAGGCTTCTCACAGGTCTCCCTGCTAACCGAGGGGCTTGGCCGTGCTCAGTCTCCACGACAGAGCCTCACTCCCCTTCACTTTCTCCCCTCCCCAAGATTGTGGCACCAAGAGAATGACCAGCAAGGCCAAGCGTCACCATGTTCTGGCCCAAAGGTGGTGTCAAATGGCTAACCAAAGGACAGAGAAAGCAAAAGTGCCCTGTTGCCCCAGGAGGAATGGTGGCAGCTGCCCTGTGGGGCCATGACCCAGGCTGGGACTTCAGGAGGTGCGAGGCCCGAGACCCGGATGGAGTCCTACCCCTTTCACTCCTTTCAGGTCCCCCTTCAGCAAACTGTCCAGAGGGAAGGAGATTATGTTGTTCATATTCTGAATCTAAAAGACAAAAACAAAGAGGAAATTCTTACTCCGTTTGCCTTTTAATCTAAAGTAAGCAAGATGTTAGAGAGGGCATTTGGTCACAACTAATCGGCCCTGAAAATCTGGCCAGCGCAGCACAAGAGTGGAGGGCCTTACGCAGTCCCGTGCCCTCCTGACAAAACCATTTCACAGATGAAATACCTGCCTAAAGCATCAGCGTGTTTTACACATATCTAACACACGTCTAATGGAAGCTCTGCATGTTGTACACATACCTAACGAAAGGCCCGTGTGCTTTCTCAATAGTGAACCCGCACTGTTCAGCTATGAAGTCTGTGCAAAGGCAGTTACAATGAGGAAAATGTCTCTGAAAGCAGCAACGACAGACCTGGTCTGAAGAACCGGAATGAAGGGAACGCCCCTGCAGCTCTCAGGCTCTCCACTCCGTGCAGAGAGCTCCCCACTTGGAGACAGACCAAAGGAGAGGCAGATCCAGGCTTCCGTCTGCTGGGAAGGCCCAGGAGTGAGTGCTGAGTGTGAGCAAGGGGTGTGTCGGTGAGTGCCGGAGGAACGGGTGTGTCGAGGGGTGTGTATGGAGAGCGTGGGGGTGCACATGGGTGCCAGTGTGTGTGAGGTGTGGGGAGCATGGGGGAGAGTGGGCGAAGGGGTGCAGCTGGAGGAAGGAGACCAGGGGCAGAGTCTTGGAGCCCCGTTCCTCCTGCAGCAGGAAGGCAGGAGACTGCTGGCCGGCAGCAAATCCAGTGGAATCCACCCTCCTGACACTCGGGGCACACCAGGCAGGCCAGTCTGTCACACCGGCAGCTTGAACCCAAGCAAAGTCAAAGCTGCAAAGCTCCAGCCAGGGACAACCTCCAGGCAGGGACTCGCATCCTGAGCCCCACAAGACTCCCTCTCCAGTGCAAGTCCTCCCCGCTCAGTCCTCCCTCAGTTGGCAGGACAGCAGGTCCCATGCCGGGCCTGGCCTGAGCCTACCCTGGGCTACCAGCACCAATTAACAGGCCCCGAGCAGAACGGGGCGGGGGGGGGAGGGGGGCATTCACTCTCACCACTGAGCAAATGAAACCATTTTTAGTTCAATTACCTTCAATAGGGAGATAAAACTGAGGTGCCATGTTTATGGCAACATGGGATGTGATTTCCAGACACTATTGGGTAGATACAATTTGCACACCACGGAGCGCATGTTTACACTGCAGAGACCAGTGACTCCTCATAATGACAGGGTGACTTTGGTTTTAAGCAATCAGGCCGGCTGATCCAGGGTTAGGAAGAAGGGTAAACTGTGCCAGTTTCTGACCCGTGAGACTCTGCCCATCTGTCTACACCATCACTTTGCCTCGCTTAGTCACGACACTCGGTGATTGGGCTGGCCCAGGAACCAGTGCTGGCACCTTGGACAAGGTGTGGGCATGCAAGGGGGCAGCAAAAGTGTCCCACAGGGAGGCTCAGAGCTGCCCAGGGTAGCACCAGAGCCACGCGGCCACATGATGGATGGGAGGAAGAGGGAGTGAGGTGCTTGTAGGTTGAAAACCACATTTGTAGGAAGAATCCCAGTAGGTTTTCACCAAGAGGATGTGAGGGTATAAATGCATGGTGAGTGGGAAAAACCAGATTCTCTACACATGGAAAAAGCACATCAGTTGCAATTAGGATTACACATCTACCTCGAGACTATTCAAATGAGAACTCAGGTTCTGACTACCAATACTAGGGGCAAAGGTGGGCACAGCTTGGCACTACAGCAAGACATCACAGGGCCAAAGAGCACGTGACTGACGGGCACCCACACTCAGCTGGCTTGCTTTCATCCTTCTTTTACTTAAGCAATGGGTGTGAACGTCCTGGGCTGGACACTGGGACAGGGTCCACCGTCTCATGTGAATGGGACACTCAGCAGCTAATCACGACTGTGATGAATGCCTTGCAGGAGGCACAGGCAGCCCCGTGACGGAGGGAGAGGAGGCTGGGGAGGTGCAGGGGAGTCGGGGATGGAGACTAATTAGAACCTCAGTCCTCAGGAACTCACCGTTGACGGGGCCGAGCTGCTGTGAGTGAGTTGAAAGTGAGACTCCACTGGCCCTAGGAAGCAGGGAGTTTCCAGGAAGAGAAATGACTTTTAGCCTGAGCCCAGGAGAAATCTCTGCTGAGCAGGGATGTGACACAGACCTTGAAAAGAAGCAGGGAAATGCTGTCCTGCTGATGGGGGCCTGGGCAGGGCCCAGGCAGCTGCATTAGTAAAGGGGACAGCGAGGGTGCGTTTTGGAGCCTGGGCACCAGGTCAACAGGGAGTCTGGGCTTCGTTTGGTCAATTTTTCTTCTTGGAGTCATGCCAATTAACCAAAATAGGAAACTGTTACTTTCCTGATCAAAACTAAATCACTGAAACAGAAACTAGAGCAGTGGTTGCCTGGAGCTGAGGCTATAGAGGTAACGGTTAAGAGGCTGTGAGCTGGCCACTGGAGAGTGCTGGCTGGACTGAAATGGGTGCCACCTGCAGTGAGTGAGCATGCCTCCAGGAAGCCGCCTGCCTGTCTGCTTAAAGGAACTGTCACAGATGTAAGCAGACCCCACCAATGGCTCCTCTAGGCAGTCGGCCACACTCCAGGACACCTGGCCCTTTCCCTCGGGGTTTCTGCCCTCTGCCTGTGTGACCCGCACAGCGCACGAGCACTGTGCATCAGGGAGAGCTTTCCAGATGTGGCCCCGCTTCGACCTGGCTAGAGAACAGGTGAACAGGGCCAGATGTCATGCAGGCCTGGCCGGCAGCAAGGCAGGAGTCCTCCTCACTGAACATGCAGGGCAGCTGCTGAAGGCACCCTCCAGCTCTGGCCAGGAGATGAAAACCAGAGCAAACGAGGACTGCAGGTCCCTGTGTACAGACAGCTCCAGCCTCGGTTCACGAGCACTGAAACCTCTACGATGGACAGGAAGGACTTCCTGCCCTGGGCAGCCCACCCTTCCTCAGCGCCCAGCAAGCACCAGCTTTCTCTCACGCTTGGATTTACTTTTGACAAGCACAGTCTATAACATGCCTTTTGGGACAGCACACAAACCTCAACACAAGTTAAAACCCCTAATCGCTGCCATTAACAATGGACCAGCAAATACGCAATCTTTTAAAATAACAATCCTCTTTCTCTGTCCCCCTTCCTGTCTCTGCTTTTCTGAGTTCACTTGGACGTGTCTAACAAGATGAGTCACTCAGAGGCAAAGGTCTACAATCTCACAAGTGCAAATAAAGTGACTGGGTCATCGGGCAGGCAGCACACTGGACTGCCAGGGATCAAGAATGAAATCATTAAGCTAATCCCAGAGGCGATCACACAGACAGGCGGGGTAGAGCAGCCGCTCAGCCGTCTCTTCACACTATTCCTGCTAGTTATTTCACGTCGGGGCCTTGATGTTCCTCAGCTCCAGCCCCCATGTAACCACCAACCCAGCCCTGCTTCCACGGAAGGTTTGTCTTCCAGAGTTTCAAGCAGGCTTCTTTCGGAACAATTCTGAGGCTGAGACTCATTCAGGCCACTGTTTTGGGGATGGCCTTTCCTTTTCACTACTCCATCTGTGGAGATGCCACAGGTGTTCATCCAGACACCTGATGATGGACTTTTGAGCTGTTTCCAGTCTAAGCACCACTGTACCATGATGATGTGATCATCAGTAGGACAGGGACATTTCTGAGTAGTGGTCAGGATGACCTTCTTATAAGATGACATCTGAGCCAGAGCTCTTCCCTTCTTCTCACTGCGGAGATGGTCGGGGAGGGCTTACGTCTGGACAGGTCAGGCCAGGACAGGCTGGGCTGGGCGCTGCCTCCCAAGGTGCCGTCCCTGGTCTCCTGGTCCTCTGCATGCACAGCAGCTATCCCGTGTGTATGAGGGGACTCTCAAAGGAAAGCCACCTGGGCCACTTCCACTTTTGGAGTAAGAGACATCCCCTGGGCCACGGACAGTGCTGCCCTAATCTGCCACACATGCTCGCACAAACAGGTCCTGTGCACACCTCTCACAGAGGACCCAATGAACAGATGTGCCCAGCACCATCTCCCTGGCAGCGGAGCAGCTCTGATAGTTTGTTTAATTAAAAGGAGGGGGAGCCCATGCCAATCCTGAATGTTTAACATAAACTGAAAGATCAAAGCCAGCTGGCTGCCAAGAACCCACTGGCAACTTCCACACCAGAACGGAGGGGACCGCTGACCTGCTTTCTGCTTTTAACACACTTCTCTGGCAGTCAGGCTGCTTTGATCCTTCAGGTTCTGAGTGGAGAGAAAATAGGGACCTTCTGCCCCCTTCTCCTACTAGAACAAATGACAAAACTGCACATCAGTCGGTCCTCTGCTGGAAGCCAGCAGGAGGGACACGGGGAACAGAAGAACCCAGGACTCTGGGGACCCTCGATTCTTCCAAACCCCCAGGTCTCCACGTGCAGTAAGGCACCAGCCAAGAATGAATGCACCTTTTCAAATGCGTTCCCTTCAAAGCCCCAGGTCAGAAGGTATTTTCTCAGGCCTCAGCTGCACCTTTGGCGCCTACCTCTTAACTCCCCCCAGGGCAGAAGCCAAGCACTTGACCCTGCGGGACCCCGGGGCAGCACTTCTTGAAGTGTGGCTCTGATCATCAAGTTCAGCATTACCAGGGAACTTGTGGAAACATGGGCTCCTGGGCCCTTCCCCAGATGGTGGAATGAATTCTGTGGTGGAACCCAATAGGCGTGGGCTCCCCGAGTCCTGGCAATGCTGACACACTGAAGCTGGAGAACCACAATTATGCATGTTGACGTAGGCCTGTGACACTGCCTTCCTAACAGGTCCCCAAGTGCTGCTGATCCGTGACCTCCCTCTGAGCCTCTGCTCTGGAGCAGGCTTCTCAGTCTTCCCGATGCCCACTCCCCTCTCTTCAGTAGGCCCCAGGCATCTGCACTTCTAAGAGGCCCCAGGAGATTCCAGGGATGCTCTGTGGCTACAAGGTCAAGGCCCCCAGGGAAGCCAACTAAACTCTGTCCAAATGCTTTGTAGACTAGAACCCGAAATATGCAGGTATTGATGTGGGTTGCCAAGTTTTGAGTTTAAGCAATGATTAATAAATAGCTGAATATTCTCAAGGAAGGGGAATGCAAGGCGAGGGGTACAGCTTGTGGTGGAAGGCTCGCCTAGCATGTGCTAGGCCCTGGGTTCCAGCCCCAGCACACAAAAAATCCAGGGGCAGGGGATGCACGCTAAGGAGGCAGGACCCTGAGTTCATCTCTATAAATTTGCTGCCGGCTCCCCACAGAGAGGCAGGGGCACATCACCCACAGGAGGAGACAAAGGGACACAGTCCCCCCTCCTGTATGTCAACGCCTTCAGCTACCAGCTCCTTCCCTAGGCCAGAAACAGGCTCGAGTCTCCCCCACTCTCTAAAGGCTCCTCTCGGCACACCTTGCTGCCGCAGTCTGGCTGGGCACAATCAGGAGCCACTTGTCAAAAGAAACTAACTTTATTTTTAGAACCACACACGCCAAACAAAACAGCCTCTCAGGAAAAATCCTCAGAGCCTCAACTGCCACCACCGGCTTTCC
>NW_025999977.1:54743746-54817877 GCF_001458135.2 Marmota marmota marmota
ATCCTCCTGCTCTTGAGGCCGATTGGCTGGGTCACGTGGGCGGAGCCAAAAAAAGTCCCCCAATGAGCAGCTCCGTGGTCTGAAAGGGCAGGGAAACAGTCCAATGAGCATCACCGCAGAGGAGCCAATCAGCTAGATGTTGCTGGGGCCGAGGAGCCAATCAGCTAGATGTTGCTGGGGCCGCTGTGAGCCAATCATCAGCCGGCAGCTGGAAGTTTGCTGGCAGCTGGAAGTTTGCTGGGGCCCCTTTGGCTGTGGCTCTCAACACCTTGCCTGGAATGGCGAGCACCTGCTGCTTCCAGGCCCCGCCTGATGCTCCTCCTCCTGCTGCCAGCTTCTCTTCTGCCGTTGCAGAAAGTGAGGAGAAAGTCACGGCAGTCTCCCACCACTGAACCCACAGGGCCGCTCCACTGACCCCCACCTCCTGCTCCAGCCTTCCCAGCTCTCAGGTAAGAGTTTGAGGTCCTCTGGATGCAGGGAGTTGTCCTTTAAATAGCTGGACACTGATAAAGCACAGGACGATAAAAACAAACTCTGTTCTGAGCTCTAACAGCCCAGCCAACACGCACTTGAGAAGCTGTGAGGACATTTGTTTCTAAACCTTGTAATCACACCTGTGTGAAGGTGGGCTCAAGGACAGCTTGTTAAAACCACCAGGACAATCCTGCCTCACCTCCACCTGAAATACCCAGGGACCCAAAGCCTGGGCAAGGAGTCACCACTTTCTGCTTTTGAGGCTGCATCCCTAGGGTCTCCGGGCTGTCTACAATGTGCAGAGAATGCTATGCATCCTAATCAAAGCCCAGAGACAAGTTATGGAGCGCAGTGCCCCAGATGCCACTAGTGGGTGGGCAGCTCCCAGCCAGCACTGAGGCCTGACCTCTGCAAGTTCCCCTTCTCTGAGTCCTCGGCCTCATGGCCTTCTCCTCTCCACTATAGCTTGTCGCACTTTCTCTGACTTCTGAAGTCCTCAGACTATGGGAGTGACCATGAGGTAGCATCTCCCCCCACCCCAAAATAAGGAAATAGTATCAAAGTACAAATTAAACATATCAATTAGGTGGCTATGCTGCAACCAGGACACAGGCCTCCGATACTGGCCTTGTTAGTTTTGTTTCAATCAAACAAGAATGTGCTTTTGTTTTTGGATGGAGACTGGTTTATGTGAAATAGTTTAGAGTGTTGAAGTCCTCATGAGTCTAGACAATGAATGTCCAACGTAAGTGGAACTAGAACCTAAGTGGCAAAGGTTTCTGAGCATCTCAAGTAGCTCCAGTTGGTCCATGCATGTGTTAGCTTTCTATTGCTATGATAAAACACCTGGGATGATCAATTTAAGTGAGAAAAAGTTTGTTTTGGCTCATGATTCCTTTAGTCCATAGTTAGCTAGCTCTGTTATTTTGGGCCTGTGGTGAGGCAAAACATCGCGGCGGGGTGCAGGCGGCAGAGGAGGCTGCTCATACAATTGTGGCTGGGAAGCAGAGAGAATGGAAGAGACTGGGCTCCCAATATCCCCTTCAAGGACACATCCCCAATGATCTACCCTCCTTCCACTAGGCCTCACCTCCTACCTTCAAGAACAACCCCCAATGACTTAACTTCCTTCCACTAGGCCTCATCTCCTGCCTTCAAGAACACCCCTCCAATGACCTAACTTCCTTACACTAGGCCCTACCTCCTACCTTCAAGGACACACCCCCAATGACCTAACTTGCTTCCACTAGGCTCCACCTCCTACCTTCAAGGACACACCCCCAATGACCTACCTTCCTTCCACTAGGCCTCACCTCCTGAAGGTTCCACCACCTCCCAACAGTGCCACAGGCTGGGGAGGAAGCCTTTAACACACCGGCCTTCAGGGGACATTCCAGATCCACCCTCCCCCCTAAAGGCCTTAGCTCTATGAACTGCCCACTCAAGGCCTAGGACTCAAGAGTCACATCATCTTGCTTTCCAGCTCAAAGCGCTGTGCAACAAGCAGCAAGCCTCGAGGGCCATAAGAACAGCCACCAGTAACAGGAATCCCAATATTAAAAAGCAGATGTGAAGTCCAACCGCCTGGGGCTAATCTAAAGGCTGATACTCAAATACTGCAAGCACTGGAAGGGCGTAGATTTTATCACAGGTCATTAATTATGCCCAAACAATGACTGAGTTTTCCTCCCAACAAGGTGAGGAATGTGATGAGTGGCCCTGTCTGATCATTAAAACACAAGGTGTCCTCAGTGAAGAACCTAAAAGGAAAAAAAAGTTTGTGGAAGTACTGAGGTAAGGACTTGTGACGAGGGCTAGACTTTAATGACAAACTTTGATAATATGCAGGATCAGCTCGTCCTTTACCAAAGTCCGACCCCGCTAAGACGAGTTACCACTCTACTATGACGGATAGCCAGGCGAGATGCAGCACTGGCCAGGCAAGGGCCTCTCACTACAAAGCCACAGGTTGTTGGTCACCAGTCAGAACCTTGCCAGTGTCCTTCACTCTGTGGCTACAACGTCTTCCAACTCTGGTTGTTTGTGTTAAAAAAAAAAAAAATCTTAGGAGCATTTCACTGGGTGCAACCCTCAGGCTCCTCATCCAGGGTGAATGAAGTAGACTCCTGGGCCCTGGGACACTCCTGCTCTCACGCTGCAGCTCCACCCAGCCCAGCCCAGCCCCGCTGGCCCCTGCCTGACGCTGACCTTCCCATGGAGCATGCCACAGACTGGGAGCCCCCTTTATCACCCATTCTCTGAAGTCACACACACCAACTTACCTGTCATTAACCTTTCAGAAACTGGTCCCGTGTTATAGCCTATCATTAAAAGGCCACTTCTCACCACAAAGAATGGCCGTTGGAAATCTCTGCAGGAAGGGGAAAGGAGCCAAGAGTGGGCTGGCTCTGTGTCTGTTTAACGTCACACGTGCACCATTCTGGAGCTGCCTGGCTTCTCCCTTTGTCCCAGGACTGCAGGGAAAATTCCCAGGCTTCCTGAAGGTGAGACTCTCACCTATTAAGAAAAAAGTCTTACTTTATCCCAAGTGGGCCTGTGTCTGGAAATGCTCCAACTGCCTTAGAAACGTCCTTCGAATTCAAGCAGCAAGGTGGTGATTATCACCCTCTCTGGGCAAGAGGTGGAGTGGAGAACCTCAGCCACACAGGACTGAGATGTTTTCCAAATGCTTAGGGAAAGCCTCTGAGAATATAAGACATGTGACCACGAACAGGAATAAAAACAGTACACAAACTACCAAACAAGGAAAACTGTCTTATGATCAGCTCTGTCTCCTCCACATGGGCTGTGGATGGCTTGGTGTTCCTGAGTCCACAACTTCTACCCCTCACACGCCTGGAAAACCAGCCCTGATGGGTGCTGCTCTGGGCTCTAATAAGAGATTTTCTCTTTTGATCTTTGCTGGTAAACAGTCCTAACTCTGTAAAGTAAGAGCCAAAACAAAGATAACGCACAGATCCTTGAAGCTAGTCATCCAGACAGGGCTTTAGCCAGTTCACACATCTTACAACTCTGACACCTCCTAGGTGCTAGGATGTCACTTACACACCCTCCCCACTCACTCACTTCACCTGGATGCTGGCCTGTCCTCCTCCTCCTGGCATGCAGGAGCTCAGCCCTTGGGCTGCCTCCTGCCCTAGCAGTGTGGCCAACCGAGGATCCCTCCACCTGCTGTTTCCCATGCACCGCCTTCTATCCGTTCAGTCTTCTTCTACACTGTGGGTTGACAAGAGGCCTGGGTTCCTTCAAAGGTCACAGTGGAAGCACCAGAACTGGGCATTTTAAGACCTGAGTTTGAATCCCAGCTCTGTCCGTAAGTCATCAGCGTGTGCCCAATGTTCAAGGGGAGGGCGTAGGACTCTCCTGCAAGCAGTCCCAGGGAGTGGAATACAATGCCCTCCATGCCCACGTCTGCCACACTGCTGGGTCTCAGTGTGTCTTGGCCACTGGGGAGAGCAGGGTCAGCAACTTGAACTTTGATGTGTGAAGAACTGCACGTGGCAATGCACCTGCCCTGCTTTACCTGGCAGCTCCCCCCGTGGACAGCTGAATGTGGGTTAGTTCACACTGGGTTCCTCCATGCAGAAGGCAGCAGGGTGGCCCTTTAACCAAAGCTGGCCAGGGTCTCTGGGCCTCCCGAGAGAAGGGGGTTCTTTATACCACCCAGGGCCTTGCCACACGATCCACAAGGTGGGCTAACACTGGCTCACTTTATGGGATTGTTGCAAGGATTAAATAAGTGAAATTGAAGAAGCAACTGGCTGGCTGTATTCAAAAATCAGATTTGTTGTTACTTCCACTTTACAGCTGAGAAAGTCCAGGTAGAGAGATGGGCTGAGTAAAGACTTTTAAAAAGCTAGTTGCCTGGGAGTGGGTCCCAGCGGCCCTGACCTACCTCCAGCATCCCCAGCTGTGCTGGGCAGGCTGCTCTCCAGGCACCCACCCAGGAGCCCTCCTGGGCCCTGACACCGCCCCAGGCTCCCCTGGCCTGCCCTGTTCCCAGTGCTCCACTTCCTCTCTCAGCTGCCCTCCCCACTCAGAAGCCCCTCAGCCTGGAGACCCCCGTGGCTGCAGCCACCGGCCCCCCTGTCCTCTCCCTGAACGCCTGTTGGTTGGATGCTGCAGCTTGGGGATTAACCCCTGCCTTTCATGTTTCCTACTAGTCTCTCCTTCAATCTAGTTTCTGAGAGATTTCTCCTGCTCCGACCCTCCTCGCTGGATTTTTAATTGTATGCTCTCTTACGTTAATGGTCTCCCTCTCCCACACCGCCTTTAACACACGTGCACCATTCTGGAGCTGCCTGGCTTCTCCCTTTGTCCCAGGACTGCAGGGAAAATTCCCAGGCTTCCTGAAGGTGAGACTCTCACCTATTAAGAAAAAAGTCTTACTTTATCCCAAGTGGGCCTGTGTCTGGAAATGCTCCAACTGCCTTAGAAACGTCCCCCATCATCTCTTTGGGCGTCTATGAGAAACCGAATGAAGTTTCTTAAACGTTTTCTCCTGCTCTTTGTGCTGCTCTTGTTCCTCCAAGTTCTTTTTCCTGTTGCCTTGTCTCTCCCCGTGGAGGCTGCTCTGGGGAGTGAAGGGGCTTCTCCCGGGAGGGGCAGGTTAGGCGTGCCGCGCTCTCACCAGGGGCCCCCGCTGTGTCAGCCACTATGGGGCCTCACCCTGGAACCAAGCAGTGTCTCTAGTTAATAACAGAAATCCTCTGCTCTTTCCTGACTCCAGAGTGAGCCGGCTCTGTGCATGTCAGCCAGGGCTGCAGTGAAGGCTGGCTGCTCAGCATGGGGACTGCCTCCTTCTCCTGGGCAGGGGTGAAGGGTGATGAATGTGACCCGAGCCCCAAGAGATTTCAAATGCATCCAGTAAGAAACTTAAGCACAATGAGAAGTTTTTATTTTCTCCATTTCCCGAGTAAATATTTACAAGTGAAGACAGGGAGAGAGACCGAGAGTCTGAATGATCTTGCTCTTTGCCTTCCCCATCATGGACTCACATGCTGTGTCCCCTGGTTCCTGCCCTTCTAGTGCCAGAGGTGCAAACCCACCATCAGCCCCATCTCAAGACCGTGAGCTATCTTTTCACTTGTCAGGAGCTTGCTGACAGGGAAATGAACGCCCCACACAGAGAGCATTGCTAAGCTCTGACCTGCCCATCTGCGACCTTTCGGAGAAGCCAGGAAAGAGAAACAGGAAAGACGTGCTGGGGTGACCCCCAGGGCCTGCTCCACTCGTGAAAGGAAACTCCAGGCAGGGAGGGTCACAGCAGCCCTCTTGGCTGCCACTGCTTCAGAATTCTGTTCCCACAGTGAGGACGGCACAGGGCTGCCAAGCTCAAGAAGGGCCCATTCACCGGTTACCAAGCACCAGCCCGTGCCTCCGCTTGCCCAAGACGGAGATGGCTGTCTCCAGTCCTGCTTATTTAAGCTCTACGTATTGGAGCACAGAAGGCCTTTGAATACTCATGGCTTTTCTGTGCTCTGGTTACAGGTTACTGTGCTGTGCAAGAGGGGTCTGAAACTCATTTATTAAATATTACCAGTTTGAATACCTGTTGGAATTATCAGAAACAGACTATTCCACACCGTTTAGAAACTATTAAAACCTGAAGTCAAAGGCCCTTAAGAAGACAAATGCATTTACCCATTCTGTCCTGCCGCTGTGCAGTTTTAAAATGCCAAGGTGGGTTTAAAGACTTACTAGAGTAAAAACTACAGTTTTAAACTTTATTCCAAATTGACCCAATGTGTCTAGAAAATATAATTCTTTCAGGTTCCACAAGAGTGATTTTTACCAAACAAACCCTGATTATCCCAAAGAGGAACTGCAGGCATTTTACACGCCCACGGTGCACCGACACAACTGACGGACACTTACCAGGTTTTTGAAAAGCGCCGTCAGCTCCTTGGTAAACACGGAGAACTTCAGGAACGCACTCCCTAAATCCGGGTCATCTCTGCACACGCAGTTGCCACCAAACTTCTCCAGAGCCTGGGTGTACTGCTCCTCATTCTCCACGTGTGCTGCAAAGGCAGAGATTGTTAACACACGTGCACCATCCGCCCGCCAGCTTCCTCTCAGTCATGAAAGAAAGCGGACACATTAGCAGAATGAATCTCAGAGAAAGGTCAAGTTACAAAACAGGAAGAAATGCTGTATCAACAGCAACCCATTGTGCTGGCGACAGGTCCCAAAGGAGGAGCTCAGCAGACAGCAAGGAAAAGTCCTGTCCAGGTCCAACAGTCTGAGGCACATCAGGTGAGACTGCCATGTTTCCACGCCTCCAAGATTCCTCCTTGGCCCACAGGACAAGTCACAGGTCCCCAGACTCAGCCCTCTCCTAGAAACCAGGTAAGAGATGCTGGCCACTCTCCAGCCTGAAGCTCAGGTTGCCTCTTCAGAAGAGAAACACACTGTGGTCACTTCTTACCACAGGGACAGCCATGGCCCAGGCCAGGGCAGCAGAGGCCAGATGCCGCCTTGGGTCTTCTATGCACCCCCCCCCCACCCCTCCTGCAGGATGCTCATGGGACTGGCCCTGGGCCCCGGCATCTGGCTTTGGCACCTCTCCAGTCCTTCCACTGACATGTTACATTGAAAGTTCTCTGTCGAGTGTCCCCACACAGGGGAAGCACTTAGAGGAGAGGGTCCAGCTGTATTCTTCTTGGGCCTGAATGTGAGGCCCCGCACCTTTGGTGAGAAAAGCAGACCCTCAGCCACCTGCTGGCGTCTCCCTATCACAGGCCTCAAGGCAGCACCTTAAGGAATGGAAACCTGGACCTCAGGTCAGTCACCAGCCCACTTTCTCAACCCCTGCTGGACATCAAGATCACTCACGGGTCTTTCCAGAAGCAGTCGTAGGGAACCAGCAGAGCTGGCAGATCAACATGGGAGAGTGATGTCCTCACGGAGGGTGGAGGAGTTTTCCAATGAAAGTGTGATAGAACCACTTTCATTTACACGACCCCTGAGTTCTGGGTTTTCATCATTCAATTAGAAATCCTACACAACCACCTCCCAGGCGCGGTGGGCAGGCGGACGTGGCCTCTGTGCAGTGGCTCTCTCACTGAGGGACAGATCCTGAAGCCCCTCTGCGGCTCCTGAATCCTCCCTCAGGGAAACAGAACCACCGGCAGCCAACACCAATGCCCAGGCCTTATAACGGGGGCCAACGAGGGGCCAGCTGCTTATGGAGGACAGCAGCCTTAGACCCTGAGCCACTCCTGTGTCCCACGAGTGGATCCCCCCAGGGAAGCACTGTGCCCTCGACTGCAGAGACCTCTGGGAGGATCCTAGGGTGGATCTAGCAAACACAGGAGAAAATTAATGTCGATGTACAAGTCTCAAGCCTAATAAAAAACATTTCACTGAAGGGCCTGGGAAGGCTAGATACATTAGATGCATTTCTGAGATTATATAAACAATCAAACATAGACAGAAGCACAGCTCCTAAAGCACGAGGCATCAGAAAGCGGCCCTCAGAAGGTGCAGGCTCCAACTCTGTCTGCCCATGAAGTCCGTGCCCGCGGGAAGTCCTGGGCGCTCTGCAGTCTACGCTATCAGCCACGTGAAGGACAGGCCCCCCCTATGAGGTACGCACAGGCTGGGGTGAGAATCAAAGAGCAAGGCAAGGACGGTCAGCGCAGGACCAGCAGCATGAACAACAGGAAGAGCAGAGGCAGATGCCATTATATGGAGCGCAAACTTCACATCCAATTTTTCCAAACTTCAAAAGACTTATTCCTTCTATAACACTGATAAGAAATCAGGTCTCAAAGAGATCAAATGGCTTATCCCGGGAAGCCACGCTGGAGAGTGGCAGAGACCCAAGCGTGCCTCACTCCTCGGCCACTCTCCTGATCTGCCACACTGACAGTTGATTCACAGCTATGAATAGTTTTGTTTTTTTTTTTTTTTTTTTTCAGAGTAGAAATTAGAAGTTTATTAAAGGACAGCAGAAAAGACTTCTCCCGGAGGAAGAAGGGGACCCAAGAGGTGGAATCCAGCTATGAATAGTTAATCTTGCCAAAACCAAAGAACCCAATTTTTAGCTTTTTAAATTTTATTTCACAGATGGATCGATAATCTCTTCCATTTCTAACTCCAGAGCATGTGGTAAACTGAGAAGGGCAGGTCCTTTCAAACTACAGCCATTTTTCAATATCTCAAAGTTGGTGGCCCAGACACAGGCAGTCCCCGTATGGTTTCAGCCCGGAGCTGGGGCCACAACAGGTGGCGCTGTGCGGGAGAAGCAGGGTGCAACTCCACGCGGCTCCTTCCCGGGCTTGGGGCTCTGTGGGGTTCGCAGTGATGCCAACAGGGAGGTGGGCACTTCCTTCACAGT
Organism: Marmota marmota marmota; assembly: GCF_001458135.2. NCBI lineage: Eukaryota > Metazoa > Chordata > Mammalia > Rodentia > Sciuridae > Marmota > Marmota marmota. The sequence continues at coordinate 54,752,586 of NW_025999977.1, forward strand.
GCTGGTGCTGGGTGATGTGAACCCAAGGGCACAGCAGGAAAAAGGTGAGGCCCACGGGATCCTTGTGGCGCCCGTCTTCATGGCTGCTGCAGGTGGACCCCCAAGGGAAGGGACCCGGCATAGAGGCCTGCTAGGTGGCTTTGGCGTCTTCTGGTGGGTTTATGAATCATGCTAAGAGGTGGCTGGGATCAGCCTGGTTTTCTTATGGACGAAGTGGCACTCAGAGGTTATGCGACCTGCCCCAGATCAGAGTCCCCTCTCCAAGCACTGAGCAGACCACTCCCAGTCCCTGGTGACTACTGGGGGTCTTGCCCTCCCTACGTGGATGTCAGCCCACCTGCCACGAACATGACAAGACAAGCGTGGTTTCATGTTCCAGTTCCAAGAAACTGAGGAGCTTCCTGGACCCCTCCTTCTGGGGTCCTCAAGGGACTGCCTGGAGTAGCGCAAGTATCTCCTTTTTTAAAAAACTACTTCCCTTACGAATCTTCAAAACAATGTGTGAAAGCCCAGCAACCCCGAGGTGGTCAGTGAGCATTCGGCTTGGTGCTGTCCTCACTGTCCATCAGCGTCTCACAGACTCGCACTGCGACCCCTGCAACCACTACTTTCTGATGCTCCCACAGCCACAGCTTACATGAGTGGGAATGCATCATGCTGGTCCAACTGGGGTTTTTACTCACACTTTTCACCCCACAAACAGATTTAAAGTGTCTCACAGATGCTGTAAGTCCTGTGCCTGTCTTCCTGGGACACCCAGCCTGGTGCCCACTGTAGGAACAGCAAACCTCCCGCAAGTAGGTTCACCGACCCGCCAACCACTCCACATTGCTGGTGTGGTCCCTACCAGCTGGAGATTTTCCTACCAGAGAACAGAAAGTAGTTGAGTGTCTCTCTTTTGCCCAAAACAAACTTAAAATAGGAACCCAAAATAAACAGCTTGGGAATAAAGTTTCTGGAAAGATTCCAAACTGGGTCTATCAGCTTTTATTTACAGAGCTATGAAAGCTGTTCTCCCACGAAGGGCTTGCGCTCTCACCTCCCCCTGGTTCAAGTGTATCTTAAGCTCCGGTTCTTATTAATGATCGGTGCCAAGAAGCACTCATTTGGGAAGGACTCGGGGAAATCAGAATCTGAGCCACAGAGAACAAACCGCTACGAGATGAGACCCTGTCTTCGGTTCCATTCCAATACGTCCCTATCCTCCACCCCACATGGCCAGAAACCCGCTGCTCCATTCAAAGGATGAGCTCAGAGACTCCCACCTGGAGACCGCCTAGGAAGACAGCAAGCTTGTGCCCATGCTTAGTTCAGAAGTGGGGATTAGGTTTTGCTTTCAGGTATGCATTGGGTAGGCATTTTAGTTTACTTGACTGTTATTTTAAGAAATGGATATCAAGGAGCAGGCCTAGTGTACATGGTTTAAGCAAAAACTGTCAGGATGAAAGGCAGCCCTTCCCCCTCCTCTACGGGCCACATTCACACACACCTCTGACCTGTCAAGGTGTCCCAGAGCACAGGGAGGAAGCAAGCCGTCAGCATGGAGCTGCCAGAAACGTGCGTGGCAGGGTCCCCCACAGGCAACTTGCCCCCACGACCTCCACATTCACCTTGAACTTTTCACCTGTTACTCTGAGCCCAACCATAGGGTGACACTGTGTAGGGTGAGACCCGGGGACAAGCATGCTCTTTGGAGCTGAGATGAACACCCAGTAGAGACGTCAGTGAGTGCACCAGTCACCTGCAGTGTGCCAGGCGATGCACTGGGCACTGAGGACTCACATGCCACAAAGGGGACATTTGGGCTGAGGTTCCAAGGACAGGTAGGAGTTGCCAAATAGAGAAGCAACAGAGACAGAAACAGGAAAGTGCCAAACTCAGGGGAACACCAGGTGGGCCGTCGACCCACCTTTTTCAAAGCCCCTAGCTGCAGCCAGCAAGAGGCTCTCAAACCATCACGGGGCAGCACAGATCTCTTGTCCCCACCTCCTTGGGGGCCATCCATGCCTCCTGCTGGGTACTTTCAGTCTAGAGATGCTGAAAGGTGACCCACCCAGAGTCCTCTCTACAGATAATCAAGCCAAAGTTCAGAGAAGGTGGCAAGTGCACCCAGGTCACACAGCTGGTTTGCAGTAAAGCTGGAACAGAACATGGATTTCCCAACTCCAGTTCCTGACTCTATCCACACCAGGGACGTTTCTTCATTTGCCTATCGCGTTGTCACTATCCATGGCTCGAGGCTAAGACAAATGTTACAGCCGTCCAGGAAGCACATGTGCTATCAGCCGAACACCAAGTGCTATAACCTGCAGGAAAGCAAAAGGGGTGACCATGCACCCCAGCCCCGGTGGCCACCTGGCCCAGTGTTCTTCCCAGGCTCCCTCCAACCCGTCTCCAGGCCAGACAACCAGCCACCTGGGGTCCAGAGGGCAGAAACCATCCCAGGCAGGTCTCAAAGGCAGCATTCAGAGACTAAGCTCTCCATGGTAGCAGCACCAAACCCCAGATGACGTGACAATTAACATTCACAGTGCACCACATGTACACAGGGTGCTCTGCACGGCTCAAGGTAAAGGAGCTCACCCCCCTCCAGCCGGGGGCCCTGCACACCACTGGTTTCAGGGCTGGCCTGTGGCACACGATCGTGGGAAAGCAAGTTCTTACAGTCCAAGATAAACCCATTTCCTAACAGGGTCTCTTCTCCTGGATGTCCCCTGGGAGAAAGCCATTTCCAGACTTCATTTCTGCAGTCATGCCAGAAAAAAAGTCTCCCAGCTCACAACATGGAGAGCTGTACTAATCTTAACTACAGTCATGCCACTGGATAGACCCCCTCCAGAAACCCACCCTAAGGGAGTAATCAAGGTGGTCAGAGATGTGTGTACGGAACCATTTACAAAGAGCAAAAATGGAAAATGTAAAAAGCTCCAACAATGTGCTGATGGCTACGGAACAGTCTAGCCACAAGACGGAATATTATGTCAGCTCTTAAAATCACGATATGGTCAGCCCAGAATGCCAAGTTTTAAAAAGGCAGGATCCAGGGCTGAGTTTTGGCTCAGCAGCAGAGTGCTTGCCTAGCACACATGAAGCACGGGGTTCAATCCTCAGCACCACATAAAAATAATTAAATAAAATAAATGTAATGATGTTTCCACCTACAACTTAAAAAAATACAAAAGGCAGGATACAGAATCAGACATTCAGTCCCAATTTTGTAAAGTACACAGAAGAGGCTGAAAACCATTCACCAAAATGCTCACAGTGGTGGTAAAATGGCAGCCATTACCTGCCAGCAGGGGTCAGGTGTGATCTCGGAGGTGGGTGCTTACAGAAGAGGAAACAGACTCTGAGAGAGAATCATCAGCCCAGGGCCATGCAGCTCGAGGTGGGCCCAGACCAGGCTCGCCCGCGCCTCTCCTGGTCAAACACGAAGTGAGACGTGGCCATGGCTGGTGAGACTTTGTTCCAATGCTTCCCTGAATTTTCTAAATTTTCTTAACTAAGCTCATAGTATCTTTATAATAAGAAGTTAACATAAAGAAGTCATTGTCACCTGCAATGGCTAGATCGTGTTAGTTCTCTGCCTGTGCCCCCTGAGAACGCTGCAATCTGTCTCTCCCCACCAAAGCCGCTCCTAGATGAGCTCACGCGAGCAAGGAACACAGAAAGGACCCAAAGCCTGTCTGGGGAGACCAGAAGCACCCAACTGCAGGGCTCCCAGGGGCAGTCCCTGGCAGTCCCACACTGTCACGGCCACAGACCTGCCATGTGCTTCCCTCCTCTAACACCCCAAGCTCTGTCCACTCCAAAATGTCATTGAAAAGCCACTCCATGAAGACTTCCCTGGGACATCCCCTTTGACCTTGAGTCCTCCGGAAACTGCCAGTCCTGGCCGGCTGCCAGAGGATCTACCTCGCCCAGCTATGCCCAACACCGGCAGCTAGCAGTGGAGCCACTGAGGTCGAAGTGAGGACTGACTCTTGCCTATGACCACTGCACACTCTTTTAGGTCCTGTCCTGCCAGGGACAGTTACAGTCAGTAGGAATACGTTAACACCGCCCCAGTTCCCTTTCTAGGACTCTGGCTTCTTGCAGGGGCACATTCAGAAGCCAAGTAAGAGGAGACCAGCTGAATGAACTACTGTGACTTTTTAACGCTGTGCCTTCTGTCTCTAGGTTATAGGCTCCGAGCACGGCAAACACCAACATTCCCGTGTATTCCCACTGTGTTCCCTAAGCACCCATTCTACTAAAGGACAAAGTCTGATCATGTGGAAAACCCATCACCAGCCAGCCCCACTGAATACAAGGTTCCTACAGCAGAGCCCCTGCACTCAAGGAGGGAGCCCCGACAGAGACTGAATCCACTGAGCCCGTGCAAGGACACAGAGGCTACAACCAGAATGCTACTCTGCAATGTGTGGCACTGGGGTGGCCAGACCCTGGGGAGAGGTGGTGGCCAGCAGGCTCAGGCAGGGCCAGGTGACGAAGGACTCCATCCAGGTAAAGGGGAGCCCCTGAGAGGTTTAAAGGGCTATGAATCTGCATTTAAAAGCTGGACTTGGAGGCGACACAGATGAGCAAAGCCTGGAATCTGCCCACAACTTCACAAGACAAACAGGAAAAAACAACCCACTGTGGCACCAACGCACATGGCAGGAACGCACCCCTGCACAGGAAGGCGGCGAATCCCCCGGCTGGGGAAGGGCAGCTTCTGAGCTTCCTCCCTCTGGGCCCACTGCAGGATGAGAGGACGCTGGGCCTGAGGGGCCGGACTCTCCTCACCCAGGGCTGTGCATCGGGGGCACCCAGAGACCAAATGGGAAGCAGACGGCTCTCCTCGGGCCTACAAGCCCCAGGGGCTGGTGTTCAAACCACCTTTGCTTGAAGGCGACCCCAAGTGATTAGGAACTGCATCCAGCGATGAAAGCCCTTCGCTGGGAAAGAGCTGGTGCTGGCCAAGGAACGGGCTCAGCCAGGCCGGAGCAGCGCCATCTCTCCTTGTTTGCACCCCACCCCCCTGGGAGACGATTCCCATTACTGCCAGCCCTCAGCACGGCACAGACGCAGCAAGACCCCCCCTCCCCGGGAGTGACGAGGCCTTCTTCCCCGGGGACAGTCTGGTCTCTAAGGCCTCCTGTCATAGCCAGCACCACCTCACAGAGAGCTCATCTTCCACCCTAGGACACCTCCGCTGGGCTTCACAGATGAGGAAACAGGCCACGGCTACCTGGTGCGCGACCAGGCCAGTGTTTCCAGGAGGCAAACAACCCACCGGCGACAGTGCCCACCTGGGCAGCATGGCGGTTTGGCCCCACTGCCGGTTCTTTCCCCTTCTGGCTTTCACAGCAGGATGTTCTGATGGTCTCTCCAGGTAGCCCTGTGCATACCATTTCTGAAAGACATGTCCCTGTGCCCAATGTGCCAAGGGAGATGCCCATGCCTAGGTGAGCCTCAGCCTCCTACCAGAGCAAGATGGCACCTCGTGTGACTCACTGGTACTCAGACTGTAAGGTGTCACAGCCTCCAGATTTGCCAGCCTTCCATGACTGACAGGCTGCTCACTGCTGATGGGAGTCCCCAAGTCACCCACCCAATTCCAGTCACCATTCCTCAACCAGCAGAGACGGCGACATGCTCGGAGGCTCAAACTGGAGACATTACCCAGGCCACTGGGTCCACGTCTTCACCTCCTTCTCCAGCTGCCTCACAGACAGGGGCCATCAACTCACTGAGGGGACCTTGCAATGACCAGCTTGCCTCTGAGGCTGCTCACCCAGTTCCCTTCTCCCTCATAACTGGGCTCTCTACAGGGGGACAAGTAACGCGTCTGCCTTCAAACACACCCTTCAAAAACCCCAATCCCAGGCCCTTCAGACATCCCTTCTAGGACGAGGCTCTTTGGATCTTCCTAAAATGCTACTGTTACAACTCAATGGGGACATCGTCTTCTAGGTGCTGCTGAGGTCATCTGTGACTTGCCTTCAGCATGTGTCCTGAACCAGCTCACACTGAACTTGTGATCAGTCAGAACCACTGGGCATTTTTCCAGAAGATGACATCCAGGATGCTCCCGCACCCCCTGCTCGGCTTCTCTCAGTGTGTAGCCTCTTCCCCTGCTGCCGTGTGCCAGGCTGAGCATGCAGAGCTCACATGGCCAGCTGGGACACTCACCTGGGTCAGAACCCCAGCTGCTGCCTGCTAGCGTGTGACCTGGGCCAGTGGGTCCGCTGCCCCAGTTACCTCGCCTGAACCTAACACACCGCACGGGGTTAAATCCGTGTATTCGTTGAGCATGAATACTCCTCATTACCATCATCGTTATTATTCTACCATCAAGCTCATGAATGTCAATATGGATACACTGTCTTCATTGTCATAATCTCCTACTTCTTTCTATCACAGAAACATGTACATAATTTTATATTCTGAATTTTATTGCCTGGAGATTTCTCATAAGCATCTTTCCTCACGTTGCTTCATGACCCTAATCCCTAGGGGCTAGACCCTAGCTGAGTCAGCTTCTCACTGCCATCAGTGAGGCAACGTGGACATCTCTGTGCAGACAGCCTTCCATATGGAGATGTTTGCTGTTCTTGATGTACACTACCAACTGCTTTCCAAAACACTGTGTGCCACATCGAAGTAATAGAATACCCATGTCACCAACTCCTTGCCAAATGCTAAAGATTACTATGATTCAGTTAGTTTCTCATGCAACAGGTAGAAAACCATGCCAGATACGGCACCTTCTTAATGTACAATAAAACTTAGTTTCCTACATTTCTTTTGAGCTAGCCTCCTCTCGTCATAGGATACATGTAACAGAAACAGTTCTCTGGGTTAATTCTAGGCTGACTTTATTACTATGTTCTATTTAGCATTGCAAATAAAAGAAACACCAAGTTGTGGACTCTGATCTTCTTCTCTGGTGAAGATGGCAAGAGCTTGAGGAAAACCAACATTTCCTTCTTTGTACTTTTCATTTCAAGATATGATGATTTCTCCAAGACTGGGTGAGGAGAAGACCTCCCTCTCCATGGGAACACAGCACCAAGGTGTCAAGAGAGTCATTCTGGAGAAGTGAAAATGAAAATCTTTCGCTGCTTCCTCCCTGACAAAGATGAATTTTTTACCCACTGATGTGTCAAACACAAATGAAAAATGTTACCTTCAACTTCCCAGCAGGGAAAAAACACCGTGGGCTGAAACAGAGCTTGGAAAATAAGAGTTTTTAAATAAACATGTACTGGATTTTTTTAAGAGGTCAGACAGCAGTCCACTGAGCAAGGAAAACTATCATCGTAGAAACCTTTCTCAACAAATTATGAATCTGCTTTTACAAACCTGTCCCTAAGATGTTCCAGAAAATACACCTGACAAGCTGTCATCTCTGTAACTGGGAGCAAATCTAGTGACTTGCTATTGCATAAGAAAACTGCTGCTGAGTACGTACATGTGGCACCCTCATACTCTTTGACCCAGCACAAGGTGTAAGGCGTGAGGGGGGCCTCCCGGGGCAGCATTCTCCAAGACCAGCTCCGTCCCTGCCACTGTTCCATTAGCACATACTCAGACTCCATCCCCAATGGCTGAACCAGAAACTCTGTGAGTGGGGTCCAGCCATGGTGTTTTAACAAGACCCCCAGGGGATTCTACTCCAGAGTTCTAGAAACTGCTTTAAGGCAGGGATTGGCACACTTTTTCCTAAAAAGCCAGAAAGTAAATATCCAAGGCTTTACAGGCTGAGGCAATGCTGAGGCTATTGTTTAAGTACTTGGTAAGATGGTAAAAACACTCTGAGCTCATAGGTCATGAGCACACAGGTGGCTGGTCAGTGTGCCAACCCCAGGTCCAAGGCATCTCAAAACTCCCTTCTACACAAATGTACAGAAATCCTCGCCTAGCAGAGGGTCCGCTCCAACACACTCCGCCCACATCTAAAATCACCAGATTACCTCTCCTACTCCACAAGCCCCGCCTAAGAACCTTCAGCACAGACAGGAAACGTGAGACTGAGAGTTCAACGGGCAGCCACCATGCATTGGCCTGCCCCTGTGCCAGCCACTGGGGGGACACGGGGAGTCTACGTGCAGCTTCCACCCCCACCATGTGTCCAGGTAGGGACCTGTTGCTTTTTCACATTCTCTCAGGTAGACCTATTAGTTCTAGCGACCAGTATAACAATCCCACTTTACGTACGAGGAAACTGAGGCTCAGAAAGATGAAACCATTTCCCAGTGCTGCAGACCTTGTGAGAGGCACTGCTAACTTTTAATCCAGGCTTCTGGGATCCTAATACTATGAGCCCCTCATCACAAACCACACTGCCTCCCAGAAGTGGTCCTTGACCTCAAGGCCCTGCAGTTACTCAAGGAACGAAGAGCAACTGGGATACAAAACTACTGGAGAACAGCAAAAAGCAGTATTTAGTGTTACTCTACCTGCATATTAGGAACCCTTTATTTGGGGGCCAAATAGAAGAGTCAACAGTGATTCAACCTCAGAGTAATGTCCCATCCCCCACAAGGGTGTCCCCATTGTGGTCAGTGGGAACTGAATATGCTGACTAGCCACCAAAGGGGAACTGAGACTGCACATGGAATTAAAGCTGCTAATCAAGTGGATTTAATGGTGAGATTATCCTGATTATCTGCGGGAGGCCCCATGTGATCGGTACTTAAATGTCAAAGGAGGAGACAGGAAGAGTCAGTGATCACTATGGGACTGAACTGTGCCTCCCCAAATTCAAATTCTGAAGCTCAAACCCATACTGTGATGCTCTCTGGAGATGGGGCCATTGGAAGTCATCAGGAAGTCATCATGGGGCCCTCACGACGGGGTTTGTGCCCTTCTGAGAACAAATGACAGGGAGCTTGCTTCCTCTCTCTCTCTGCCCTGAAGGACACAGCATGAAGGCAGCTGTCTGCAGCCAGGAGAACCCCCCCAGAACCCGAATATGGGGACACTGGGATCAGGGACTTCCAGCCTCCAGAACTGTGAGAAAGAAAGTAACTCAACTGCGTAAGCCCCAGGCCACAGTGTTTGTTATGGACACCCGAGCAGACTGTGAAGTGTGGGGAAGACTCCATCTGCTGGCTTTGTGGATGGAAGGAGGCCAAGAGCCAAGGACTGCAGGTGGACTGTAGAAGCTGGGCAAGTCAAAGAAACAGACTCTCCCTGAGAGAGGCCAGGAAGGAACCCTGACGATGGCTTGATGTGATCCAGAGAGAGCCATGTCACAGTCCTCACCTGCAGATCTGAAAGATAAATTTGTGCCACTTTGAGCCACTTAAGAGAGTTCAAGAAGGCTAGCTCTTTATCGAGTCTTAGCTAGCCAGGTGTGGAGGGACTGGCAGGTCCCACCCAGGTGACTGGGGCAGGGGAGAGTGTTTACAGCCCAGGGTGCGGCTGTGCAGAAGCGCCAGGCGTAGTCACCCCAGGCTCCCCAAGGCTGGAGAGCAGACACCTCGGGTGGAGTGAGGGGTCAGATGGGGCCGTCTCAGGACAAATCAGGACACCCCAATCTCACAGAAATGAAGCAACAGGAGACTGGAAAGGGTGAAGGGCAGTACGGGGTACAAATGCTGAATTACATTTTCACCGTCTCTCGCACACAGAGCAAGTGTTCTTCTTAGACAGTCGTCCTGGGAGGCTGAGCACCAACACTCTGAGAGAGCCGGTCCAGCTGAACGGCACCCCCCAGCCAGGGCAGTCGGCGGCTTAATCCCTCGCTGAATGTGTCTGACTTCTGATGTCTAGTTCTAAAACAATTTAATCTACCCTTAGATTCCTCTGCTAAATATATTCAAAAGAATGTGCTACAAAAAGCAGTTTCAGAGAAGGCTTCCAAAAGTGCCGTGAATGATGTCAGCAACATCATAGGCAAAGCATAGAGTTTCCTCAGGTGACTTTCTGAAGTAGACAGCACGTGTTCTGAAATAAAGGTTTCAGGACCAGCACTTTAAAAAAATCCAGACTCATGACCTTATAATAACTTAAAGTTGGCATGATGCAATAAATGAGTGCGAGATGACAAAAATAGAAGACCCCCCCACCAAGGTCAGGTGGACAGCCAGCCTGCTGGATGAGAGAGACCTTGGGAAGGACAGAGGCTGGGTGTTCAAAGAGCTGTGTCAACATCCCGACCCTGTCATTTACCAGCTCTGTGACTCTGAATGAACTTCCCCAGTGGCAAAATGCCATTTCAAGCAGAGGAACGTGGGCAGAGGGAAGAAGGCATGGTGTGGCATGCTGGGGACACCCAGGCCTGGGGAGGGGCCTCTGCACAGGTGGCCTGGCCCAGGCAGTGCTCAGCAACCTGAGGCCTCTGGGAGGGTGATGGGAAGAGGCAGGGGCAGCTTCAGGGGCACATGAGTTGGGAAAACATCAAGACCCCATCCTCTCACAATCCACAAATGCATATTAAGCCCTGTGGATGGTTCTGGAAGGCGAGAAACCCGTTGACTTGTGCTCTGTCTCCACTTTCTGAGAGCTCTAAAGCCCCTGCAGCCTTCCTGATCTCTCCTGTGGCCTGGATGAAACTCACTTCCACGTGGACAAGAAAACACTGCTGAGTTTTAATCAGATTTTAAACATCACTGGGTTTGCATTGCAGGAACGGCTCCGGGGGCAGAGAACAGAGTTTGTGGCACGCACTCAGCAATACAGGTCAGAAAGGCCAATCAGTCGGCGGTGCTGACTCTTAACGGCCATCTCCTGACATTTCTGCCCTTCACGTGCCTGTCCACACGCTGCACTGCCAGGCACCGGGCCAGACCTGGGCGAGTCCCTCCTGCAGATGGGCAGTGGCCACCTGGCCAGCCTCTGCACAAGCATTCCCCGTCACCTTACCCAGGAAGAAGTCAGAGGCAGAGCCCACTGTCCACAGCCCCCTCAGAATCAGCATGTCCATCTCCCCTGCCTGAATTCTCACGGGCCCAGGAGCAGCTGAGACCATCCGGGGAGAATGGACCCTTGACCACCTTCAACCCACGCACCACACATTCCTCCCCTAGGCCTTCTGGGATCTTGGTCGGCAGCGATTCGCAGCTCTCAGCTTAGGGCCCTTGTACAACTCCTGTTGATCTGATCTTTTCACCTGGCAGTGCTCCACGCAGCAGCATCTCTGGGGCGAGAGGGAGAGCATCACAGACCGAGCGAGTCGAGAGCGGCCTCGGGAGCTTGTGCTCATGCTATGCTGAGGGGTCGGTGGGATCCACACCCCGAGTACATCACCACTCTGGAGGGTGTTCCCTGCACTGCTCCACTCACCACTCTGGTCAAGGGAGACACCGCAAGGGTGAAGGGGACATGGTGCAGACAAGGAGTCCCCTGAGTGCTCCCACCCCAGGCACCCCAACTCCTGCACCTTGGCAGGGGCGCACACCCTCAGACAGGCAAGCCTTCTGTCCAGAATCCATCAGCCCTGACCCACTCTCTCTGGGGCTCCTCACTGTCTCCAGACTCCCAAGGCTGCCACCTCCTTTCCATCACTCATAGGATTTGTGTAGAGTAGACCCACCATGCACACACAGCCTGCTATCTTTAGGCCCAAACTGCAGAGGGTTCTTTAAAAAATACGTTTATAAGTCTAGATCAAATACTACTCTGACTAATTGATTATGTATTTATTGATTTTATTTCCAAATAGGACAGGCAAGAACTGGGGAAGAGAGAAATGGATGGGGACCTCTGGTGTGATTCACTGCACCAACCAAACAGCAGAGGTAAGAAAGTACATCCGCTCATTAGCTGGCTGGCAGTGACTGGTGCTCTGGAGGGGACGTCCCAGCTCGCCTCTGGTCTCCATGCCCAGCTGCGGCGGGGGGGGGGGGGGGGGTTCCACTTGTTAGCTGGTTAGGGTGGGGTTATGATGTTGGGATGACAGAGGCGATGTCTTCACACAGAAAACCGGGAAGAGTGTATACTCACCCAACCCAGAGATGTTGATTGCTTTCACGGATTTCTTCATTTTGTAAAGAACCATCCGGTCCACGTCCAAAGCCTAAAATACAAAGAATATGTGAATGAAAATGTGTCTGTGCTTAGACCAGGGAGCAGCCCTATGAGATGCCGTCTGGAGGCCCCTGCTGCACCACCAGGCCCCTGGGGCTGTTTCTGAAGGACAAACCTTCAGCATGATGCAGAAGCCTGGCCTTCAAATGGCGCTGGACAGCAGTTTGGTTGGCAATAACTGAGAACCAACCCCTCCTCATGCGCCTCATCCACCTGCAGCGGGTGAGCAGCCCTGCCTGACACCCCTTCTGCATAAAGTGAGTGGCTCTGGTCAGACCACTCCTACCTGGCTGTGCTCTCTGCATACCGGCAAGTCTCAGCATGTGCCTGTCCCCACATTCATTACCCATCCCCCGATGGAGCACTCCGACCAGCAGGCCCCAAGGACAGCCACGCTGCAGGACCAGACCTGCCTGACAGATGCGGTGGAGCAAGGGAGCCAAACTGCTCTGGACTAGAAAGACCCAAACAAGAACGTGTTCGCTGTGAGGAGGCACCTCCCCAGTCCTCCCCACACCTCAACGCCCTTCCAGAAGCCGGCAATAGCAATACCTGCTTTACAAGGTTGAATGGTTATACAGACACACTATATATTTAATGTTTGCCAAATCTTACAGACTAACTATCCCAAACTAGCAGCATATGGCTCATATGAAGCCTACGCGTAGTAGGTGCTCAAACAGTATCTGCAATGACTTACCGAAGCTGGCAATTAGAAAACTAGAGGTAACATTTCCTTGTTGCCCAATTAAACAACAGAAGAACCAAGAGTGTCGACCCTTAGGTGTGATGGGAGGGAGAGGGCGTCTGTACGTTAGGACGGTGACACCTGTCACAGGGTTGCCGCGACGACTGACTGGAGAACTGTGGGGGAGCGCCCAGCCCAGCGTGGTGAACAAAGACCCCACAACAGTGGTGACGATCACCCACTGTGGGTCTGGCCATAAAACACGGCACGGCCCATCTCCCAACACAGCGAAACCCCTCAGAGCACGGAGCCTCCTGGATCCCTGTCAAACTAGTTTCAACAGCAGCACCCTAAGTCCTGGTTGTAATGCAACAATGGCGGCGACTTTACTGGATGCTAAAAGCAGATGCTGATAATCAGTGTGACAATTTTAGATGGGAAAGAGATCACAAGGCCCCAGACATTTGACAGAGGGTTACAACACAGAGCAGCTCTAATCGTGACACTGTACGTCTGACCAAACACAGGACACACTCTGCCAGGATCGAAGCCGACTGCGGACTCTGGGTGGCCACCACACGTGTCCCACGGAGTCTGCGGGACGCTGTGCGTGTCCAGGGGCAGAGCTGTGTGGGAACTCTACTGGTTGATTTTGCTAGGATCCTAAACCTAAAAATGTCCATTGAAAAACAAAACATTAGCCTGGCGCAGTGGCACACGCCTCTGTCTCCTGGCCCCAGTGCCCAAGTCAGAACCCCCCGCAACCTGTGGGCTCTCTACAAGCACCCCTCGGCCACGTTCCTGAACAACGTTCTACAAGCTGGGAAGGCAGGAAGGGAGAGAACCCCACATGCTTAGAAACACACCACTAAGGTTGGGCCACTGGAAAGACTTCCTGAGGACCTCAGAACAGGGTCCCAACTTATTAGCAAGCTTTAAAACCTGCTCTGCTGCCCACTGCCTCTGCCGGCTTTGGCTGGACACCCAGCGTCCACCATCAAGCCCGGCCTGCAGCCCCCGACCTGCTGTCCTCTCTCTTGCTTCTCACACTGGACACTACTCTCTCGTCACACTCTGCTCCTGCTTCCTCTTGAGCCCCAACTTCTGCTCCGAACTGGCAAGCTGGTTCAGAGGCGTCCCTCCTCCAGAGCCACCTGATGTCCGCCCCCCAGGGTGAGCCTGGCACCCACCGTACATTTCCCCTAGCCCTGTACTTACTCCACGTTTCAGCTGAGAAAATTCACTGAGTATCCAGTAAGTGCTGAGCGCTAAGCCAGGTGGCCTTCACTGTCCATCCAGGACAAGACCCTCCACAAACATCACGCTGGCGAGAGCCAGGGACCCAGGGCTCTGCCTGCACACAGACCCGCTTCCCCCAGTGGTCGAGCTCTACCCCAGGCCCGCCCTGCCCACTGAGCAGCCACTCCTAGGCACGTACGTGCGACCGACAGCATACGTTCCCACAATCACACCCCTGGCACGTTAAGTATCACAGATGCTAACAGAACTGCCCCTGCTCACCTTCCAGGGCCTGCCACACACCTGGCCCAGAACGGGACTCCATGTCGGCAGGCCCCATGTTTCCTGAGCCGGAGGGGACGTGGAGCACCGTACCTGGAAGCTGCCAGGTCAGGCAGGAAGGAATTCAGGGAAAGGCTACCCAAAGACCAGAGGACTGGCTGGAACCGCAGCTCAGAAGCCAGTACATGCTGAGTGCTGGTGCTGGGCAGCAGACTCCGGGAAAACCAGCCAGAGACGGGCAGCTGCCTCTCAAGCAAAGGCCATGTCTCCAGCCTCCGGTACCCCAGAGGCACATGAGCAGGAGGTGGTGGTCCCTGCAGCAAGGGAAGTGGGACTGCGGCAACTCCCTCCGGGGCTGTGTGGGGCTCAGCCCCCCACCCACCCACAGCTGCACACGGTCTGGTAAAACCCGTCACTGTCTGGGACCTAACTGAAGGGAAGGGGCGTTTCCTGCCCAGGAGTGAGTGGACAAGCGCTCAGGCCGCTCTCGCTCAGTCTGTGCAGCAGGGAGTGGAGGTGAAGGTGAGCGGGCGGCAGAAGTAATTTAACTAAAACCGCAAGAGAGAAAAGCAATTCCCTCCCTGCTCGAGAACACACCCTTCATTACAGAGCATGCTTACAGATAATTAAGGTTAAGCTTGGCCAGGGAAAGCGGGAACCGTTAAGACTTGGTGGTAGAAAAGGCCTGTGTCCGTCATTTACAAAAACCAGCACTGGAATTTTAAAGAGATAATAACAAAATTTTCTCCATGAACTAAAGGTGTTTGCCAACTTGGCTGCGATCCTAATTCCACTGGCACACACCTACCACCCCCAGATCCACTCACACTTGGAAAAAGGAAATATGCTGAAACTCGCACCAGAAATTTCGTGTAAGAGCTGTAAGCAAGTAACAGTGAGAACAGACAGGGCAGGCGGAAGGAGGCCGGCCAAACCCTGTAATTCAGGGCCAGACCCGAGCTGACCTTCGGTTTGTAAAACAAGTTTTATAGGGTAAATTTATTGCCTAAACAAGACTGGGGGGATGTGTCTGAAATATCTCCAAGAGAATAAATAACTGTTGGGGTGGGCATGGTGAGGAGCGGGGATGGTGAGTGGGGACAGGGAGCAGAGACTGTGGGCGGGTGGGAAATGAGCCCCCGGCCAGGATCACCCCAGCACTGCCCACGCCCCCTCTTCACAGTGCTCCCACAGCCACGGAGGAGGCTCCGTAAAAATGAGGATGAGAAACATGAACAACCAGCCCCTCAGGCCTTGCTACCTCCTGAAGAAATCCTGCCACGCAGGACATCCCAATGCTCCCAGAACGTGGTGCCCGGAGGGCCTCCCTCCTCTGTCCCTGCAAGTCCCTCTGGTGCACCTGAAGGCCGCCCCTCAGCCGGGGAATCACCCAGGCGGCCCACTCGCTTTCTTCCATGGGCTCAGAATCAACACCACCCTACGACATAGGAGGGTCCGTCTCCTCCCCTTGGGCCCCAAGAACCCTACAATGCCTCCCTCCTGGCAAGGAGGTACCCACCTCATGATGACAGGCTGCACCGTGGGGTGGCCTTCAGGCTGTCAGAGGGACTGGCCTGGCTCAGGGGTGGGAAACCCACAGGCCACAGGCCAAATCCAGCCCACATGACCATGACCTGAGGGATGTTATAGGCAGACATATTCCCTGCTGGATGTGATGATGGGGTGGTGGGGAGACTCCCTCTGAACCCCAACTAAGAGAATTGTCCCCCTAGAGAAGAACTCCACTCTTCTCTTCAGTAGGCCCACACTGCCAAAACTGTAGTCCATGATCACTGCTATGTTTTCAATTTCATTAAGAAAATTTGTGAGAAATTATTCTCTAATGACTCAGTACTCAGAAAATAGCCTCAGTTTTGCCTCTAGGCCCACCCATAAAGCCCAAGATATTAAAGTTGCTGACTCTGGCCCAGAAGCTCCATGCAGAACGTCTGTCTCTCCAAGAGCATCAGCCCACCCTATTCCTTCTGGCCATGAGCCAGCAGCACAAGGTGGCTGTGCCAACCCGGGGAGTTGGTACCAGCACGCTGGAGTCCCAGTTTGAGCCGGCACAGGTGGGACAGGGCGGACTCCCTACACACCCCAGCCTGGCCATGCAAGTAGGCCCCCTCCGTGGTCACCCGCCTGTCCCCTCACTCCATCCAAGAAAGGCCAATCTAAGCGGAAAACACAGTTCTGAAGACAGTGGATGAAAGACAGAAAGCACGGTCAGATATGAGCTCCAGGGCCGCTATGCCAAGACAGAGTCAGGGTACATTGGAGGGCAGCTCCGTCTCCTCACACATCTGGCCCTGCAGAAAGCATGGAGCATTCGTGACAGGGTCCAACGAGTCGCTCTGCAGCCTGTGGGCTCATTGTACAGCCAGAGCCATGACGGACAGGCCTCCTTCTGGGAATAAAGCGAAGCCTGAGAATAGCAGGTGTCATTCAGAATCAAGATCAAAGACACATCCAAGCCAATCACCATGTGCTGCATACATGTGCCTAAGAGGAACCCAAAGGGCAGAGTTTACAGACCTGTTACAATGGAAGAACAAGGACATGCAGAATGCTCTCCACATCAGCCAAACTCACCCAAATGCCCATCACTGGTAGAATGGGAAACCCATCGTGTACCATGCAAGAGGGGGACACAGCAATGGAAAGGAGCAACCCGCAAGGAGCATGAATGAACTTAACAGAATGGTAAAAGCAGAAGATCACACGTGATATCCTACTATCAATCTTCAAAAGCACAGGCAAAACTAGGTTGTGCTACTTATGTTTGGGGAGATAGATTCCACCCCCACCCCCAGGCTAAATTACAAATTTGATAGCAAGGAAATGGTGCTTGCCCTGGCCAGACGTGGTGACCAGGGCTTGTGTTAGCGGGCACAAGGTGTGAGCCACAGAACCAAAATAAAGAAATACTAAGTTTTACAAGTACATATACATAATGTGGTAGAGAGCTTGCCTTTCATGCACAAGGCCCTGGGTTCAATGTCCAGCACCACAAAGGGGGAAAATAAATTCAACTCAAAGCATTTCTTTGTAGAAAAAAAATATTAAAATCCACTAGAGTTTGGAGGAAGAGCCAGGATGTGCTGCCAAGATGGGAGTGAACTCATGGGATCAACCATTGCCCAGCACATTGGTCACGCACAAGACCACGGCACCTAGGAATCCTGCTGTCCCATTCCTAAACCATGAGAGAGAACGTGGGGAGCGGCAGAACCAGAGCGCGGGTTGCCCACCATCTTCTGGGCTCTGTCCAGGCACTGGCTGCTCAAGCTGCGAGGGAGCTTCAGGCAACTGTACAGAAGGACTTCACCCACCTTATAGTAGGTGAGCCCCGAGGGCAGGAAAAGAGGAAAGAAATACTTCTTTCCTTTTTCTCCCCCTTTCGTCTTTCATCTCTTGGATGCTGCTCCCACCTGGGCCAGACCGAGGGTAGGAACCAGGGCATCCCTCAGAGCAGGGCCACAGGGTTGGCATGAGCGCCCTTGGCCCTGTGCCTGCAGACAGCCATCGCCTTTATAACCCGCCACCGAGGCCAAAAAGCAGCCAGTGCGGCTCTGCCAAAGACGAAGACCGAACTTTTTTTGTAATTCTGTCTTCATCTCCTACAGGCTCTGGGAGTGTGGCTTGTCAACACCTCAGTGTCAGACTCTTAGCCTCTGGGACCATCAGTTTTTTAGTAAAGCAAAAACAAAAACAGCTGTCTTAGGATGCAAGGAAACAAGCTTCATTACAGCGCACACACAACGCGAAAACAAGAAAAAACGAGCTGCTGAGAGCGCGAGTGAGAGAGCTGCCGTGCACACCCGCTTTGCAGGCGGACACAGGCGCAGGAGAAGGCTGCCTCTGTCCCGGGCGCCGGGTGCTGCTGCTGCTGCTGCTGATGATGATGATGATTCTCTACTTTCCAACCACTGTTAACAGGAGCACGCTATTCTTGAACTGTTTTAAAACTCGGGTGAAGGAAAGGTACACGGGTGTCCCTCACGTTTCCCTTTCTCCTCTCCTCCCCATCAAGCCGGGAGCCGAGGATCTGTTTACCTTCAGGCTCCAACATGTGTTCACGGGACAGATTAAACAATAAGGGACAACAAAAATGCTCAACGCTGCACGTTTCCACGTATAAAAACACCCCCAGAAAAATCCCCTGGAAGGCAGCACAAGAAGGGTCGGTGGCTCCTAAGGAGAGGCACGGGACAGTGATGCGAGGCTCACCTGGGGACATAGTCAGGAATATTTACATAGGAGACATTCCCGCCTTCATCTGTTTAAAGATAAACAAATGAGGAAGGAGAAAACGGTTCTATGGGTTGAAAACAAGGTGCACTACCCCAATGCACTGGGCCGAAACGCTGGCCCCAAGAGCTTTGGACCTGGCCATGGTGGCCACCCAGGCAGCCAGGGGCCACCCTGATAAAAGGAGCTGGAGGAAGGGGGCCAACAGCAGGGGCCTGCTACACTGGTGCAAGGGCACCTGCTCATGTTGGGGACATGGCGGAGGAGCTCAGCTCCAGCTACTGAGTACACCTCCCTCCTTTCCCCCAAGTTGGTTCTGAAAAGGCATTCTCAGTAATGTTCTAAAATGTTGGGGGAGACCCCAAATACCCTCCCTAGGTGAATGTCATGCAAACTAGGTGCCCTCGAGCTGGGGGGCAGCCGCTTACTAGGATGAAGAAGACTGCCCCACAGCATGAACCCACAAAGTTCAAATAGACACAGGTGACTCCCAGGCTAAATGTCGGGTCAATGGGAGAGCCTTAGGCCCCCCATGTGGAAAGCAGCAAGCAGCCAGCCGCACCCGTAAACCCCATCCTGCAGCTACAGAGAGAAGCTTCTAGGAGCTGGGAGGGAGTGAGAACAGGAAGCACACAGGGTGAGACAGCTGCCTGCCACCCAGCAGGACACAAAGGCTCCAGCTGCTCCTGGCTGGGCCTGCCTGGCGTTCTCCTCCAGGGGGAGCCCAGGGGTGCAGAGGGCCCAGACGCCTCTCACACTGGCATTCCTGATCTCTGCCCTCCTAAGCGCTGCCCCTCAGTTTAGCAGAAGAGCAACAGACGCAAGGCAGGAAATGGGCTGCCGGAGGAGAGGATCAGGAACAGAAGAGGGACACCACGGCAGAAGGCACCCACGGTCACTGCCGGGTGTGGGACACAGACCATCAAGGCAGCCCGGTACAATGGCCACCGCCCTGGGCCCCTGCTGATGCTGGAGGCAGAGCTCAGAGGCTGGGAAGGCGACCTTCAGCGGGGACTGAGGTCAGCCTGGTGCATCTTTCCAGTCCCAGAAGACAATGGGATCCCAGACCAGGCTGATTTCCCCAGGAAATGAGGCTCGAGGCACGTGAACTTCACTTCAGCAGCATAAACACGGGAGAGGAGACAGGAGACAGCTGAGTTTTCTTCTGAGCCCCAAATGGAGATAAAAAGGAGGAGGGAGAACTTTCCTGCCTGTGGTGATGGGGGTCTGTCTGGGAACATGGTCACGTGCTGTACATCATCACACGCACGGCCCCCTGTGGCCACCACTCCCCCGGGGCCATGCTCCATGGATGCCTTCCTGCTGTCCACCACTGACGTGTTTGTGTTTTATGTGTTCCTCATACTACATCTTGCAACTGTACCCAGAGGTCTCAAGCAACAAATGCATTAAAAATGGAGAAAGGCAGAGCTGGTGGCTCCGAGAGGGCTGGGTCACAAACCCCTGGTTTTAGGTTCAGCTGGACGGCCCTGCTCACTAGCTGGGTGGCCCCTGAAATAACCTCACCTCACTGACCTCAGCTTCCTCTTCTGAAAATCGGGAACAATGCCTGCTTCATGGGATAAGATCACCCACATATGTACAGGGTCCAGCATACAGTCGGCACTCACTGGCTGTCAGTGCTTAGTGAGCTCTGCTCTCAGAGGGACAGGGACATGCTGTGGCCATGAAGGTCGCTGTTAGGAACACACCCTTCCCTGTACTTCCCAGGCCTGGTCATGGTAGTGAATAAAGACTGAAAGAACCGAGAGCCTCTGGGCTCATGCCCACAAAGGTCAGAGGACAGGTGGCAGGGCAGAGTGCTCAGGGCCAGCCAGGAGGAGGGGCGTCCCTTGTCCTTTAACATTTAGGGCTAAAGAAGCGGAGTGGGAGCCCCAGTGTGAAGTGCAGGGAGGAGGAGAGGCGGGCCCCCAAGGCCTCCAGGTGCTCCCCGGAACAACACACCTACAGTGCCACTTGGGATGTGCTGTCTTGGCACCTGAAAAGACACCTCTACGTTACAATGACAGCAGCAGGGGTAGTCAAGCCCAACCCCAAGCACCATTCAGCAACAGAGGCTCCGACAGCAGCCAGGTCCACCACCTCACGCACATTCCGAAGGCTGCAGAGTCACCGTCCACTTCCCCGACCCGAGGCCAAGGCATTCCAGGCCTTGCCCAAGGTCATGTGTTTGGTGTTGGACTGATCAGAGGTAGGAGAGCTCCAGCAAGTGGAAGAAGGCGGCGGGCAGCTTCCAGAACGCTCCCCACGCCCGTCTCCTAGCAGCTCTACTTCCACTGCCAGGGAACTCGGCACCACCCACTTGACTCTGCTGCTGCTTTCTCCAGCGTCTGGGGGCTACTCCCTCTCCATCCCCCCATCCTCCCACGCTTCCTTTAAACCCCTTCCCACTAACCCGCCCAGAACTAATGCCATACGAAGCTCCACTTCTGTGCCAAGAGTGCTGTCCACCCCTTTCACCAAGAAAGTGCTCAGGGCATCACTCTGGCCACTGCAGTCGCCCTGGCGGGAAATGGGCTGCCTAACGGCATGTAATGGCACCCAGCCTGCTGACATCTGCCAGTCACCAGAAGCACAGGCACACCCCAGACCAGCTTGGGAAACCATTCCTGTGTCTCAGAACCTCCCCAAGAGCCAGCGGAGTGGGTAAGAGGGGGCAGGGGTCCTGATTTGCATACATCCTCAGGGTATAAGGTCTACTCCTAGGCTTTTTGGGTTGGGGGGTGTCAGTTTCCACTCTCTTTGGTCGTGCCATGTCTAAGCTTTCCGCCTCTGAGTTCCTATTTATCACCCAAAAGACCTGGCCTCACTCCCCTGTGGTAGAGCAAAAGGCAGGGTGTGGGGAGAGCCGGAATGGGGAGGGAGGAGAGCAAGAAGGAACCCCAGACTGGCTGAGGCCCCACACCAAGCCAAGCCGTCTGTAGCAGCGATCATCCCTGAAACAAGCAGGTGAGGGTGCCAATGAGACTCGGGGGCCTATTAAAGCACTGGGTGATCGTGTGTCCTCTCCCGCTCTACCACATGGAAGTCCCCAGCTGGCTCTGTCCACAGCCCTCCACCCCCAATCTCAGCTCCAAGCAGGAACCTTTCTCTCCAATTCAAATAGTGCCACGATGGACATGGGGAGATGAGTGGGGGAGGGAGGACCGCAGTGTGAGGGAGCCACCCAGGCCCCCTTCCTGCACCAGACAACCCATTCTGCATCTCTCTTCATCTCAGACCTGCTCACTGTGGGAGCCACTTGAACAAGAAGGGACCGCAGGCCTGCAGACAGTCCCACTTCCTCTCCCACATCTCCACACACCCATTTCTTGATCCCCTGGGCCTCAATTTCCAAATCCCTAAAAGGGGGCAATAATAAATACTGCAGATGGGACTGCTAGAAGCCCGGACAACAGCAAAGTGTCCCAGGGCACAGCAACCGGGCTGCCTGACAGTGGCCCACTCCAGAAGGGAGGTGAGCCTGGCCCCTCCCAGGGTGCAAGGGAGCACAGGAGGTGTGCGGGAAGGTAGCATTAGCCTCCAGCCTCCAGCCTCCAGCCCCACACGTGCAGGCTGCCCCACCAGGGCCTCAGGAGCACTCATGGGAAGAAACCTCTGCACTACAGCTCACTAAGGGCCACATCCCCGTCCTAGAAAGAAGGGGCCCCTGGGGCTGCACTTCTGACGGTGGCCCAGCCACAGGGTGGGGACAGAGCGAGGGACCCTCAAGAGGTGCAGAAGGCCTGCTTGTTGTTTTCCTCAAGACGTTGGATGAAGGTCACTGTGCCCTCAGACAGCACCTGCCAGGGACAAGAGTCGAGGCTGAGGGGAGTCCAAATGAACAAGGCCAGCGGGGGCCAAGGTGAGGGCAGGAGGCGCACAATGGGCAGGGGCGGCTCCTGGCTGTGCTGCAAGGGGCGGCAGGAGATGCCGGCTTGCAACAGCCGAGGACCAGCGTCTCTCCTGAGGAACAGCTTCAGCCTGTCTGTTGTTCTTTCTTTCTCTGTTTTCCATCCAATGAAAAGAAAACTGGAGGCCCAGCTAGGAGAGCAAGAGGGAAGGCTCCCAGGCTGCATCAAGCGAGGGAGGAGGCCAAGCCTCCCACCTGCACAGAGGACACCCCCTGGCTAAGGGGACACTCCGGCCTACAGACACCATGGAGAGGCACAGGGTCCCCAACAGGATGCACACTGCACTCCCAGAGAGCATGCCATGGGGACATCACTCAAGGGTGTGGGGCTCAGGCACAGTCAGCAGGCACAGTCAGGAGAGGGGTCTGCTGGCCCCAAAGGGCAGAGTCCCCCAAACAGGCTGTGCTTAATGCTGCTGTGCGATGGCTTCACGGGCGAACGGAAGAGAGGTAAGGACGAAGACAAGATGGGAAACGCCAGGTGAGGACAGTCTGTTTCTCAGACTGCGACGCTGCCTGCTTAGAAGGTCCAACTCCCCACCCAGCCGGAGGGAGCTACCGCTCACCAGGTGCTGCCGGCCAAGCCACGCGGCCAGACGGGTGGGCTTCCACTTGTCACAGGGACCACAACAGTGGTTTATGCTGGGCACCACTGGTTGTCACCTATTCCTGTGGTGGCCTTAGACAAGTCATTTGTCCTCTGAGGTTATGGATGTAAAATTCTGTCGAACTCCTGTCTTTACAAGTTTGCACTTTAGTCATAGTTTCAAGGAGGAAATAGTACAACTCTATTCAAATATACGTGAGGTAACAGATCCTTTTTCTTGAAGAAACCAAGCCTGAAAGTCTTCACAAAAACAAACAAACAAAAAAATCAGTAAGTGATTAGCTCTTACTACTGTGCACAAGGACTATGAACCCGTTTCAATTGTAAAAATAAATAGCTGGTAATGACAGGAAGGAATGCCTAAGAATCCCCTGCATTCCCTGGCCTGGATTTCTCAAAACAGATGGGCAGAAGTGAAGTGTGCGAGCACAGCTTACGCAAGTCAGGGTGCAGACACGCTCGCAGCACAAGCAGGTGAGTGACGAGCTTCCGCCAGCACCACGCTCAGACACATGCTGTCCCTCAGGACCCCAACACGGGCAGGGGACGCAGACAGCACTCTCACAGCAACACAGGAACCGAGGCGCAGATCTCCAAGCCACAGACAACCAGGATGCCCTGCATTCTCCTCAGCTCAAACTCCTGCTCACGCCCACCTGGCCTGACACGCGCGCCATTTGCTTCATCTGCGCCGGGTAAACCACTATTAAGTCAAGAAACAACACACCAAGGAAACAAAGCCATGTTCCTCCTAGGAAAGGGCCAGTTTTTAAAAACCTGCGGCCAGTCCACGTGCTCTACTGGAGGTCCCTGGGACGCAGTCCCTGCTTTCAGAGACTGACAGTCTCCCAGGGCAACTGAGACTTCTCATCAACTGAGCCCTGGAGGACAAGGACAAGACAATGGGCCCCTTTCAGGGCAGGGACCAAGTCTCCCCTTCTGTGACCTGCAATACTCCAGGAATGTGGAATGTGGGGGGGGAGATGAATGGAGTCCCACACTATTGCTCCCCAGTTGCCACCAAACAGGCCTGTGACAGGCTCTGCTCAGGGAAGACCCCCTGGAGTCGGTAGTGCAGTGGTCACATCCTGAACAAAGGGACCGGCTGTTAGCAGGGCCAGCCAGAGGTGCTCCAGGCAGGGAGGTCAAATGAGTCAGGCCAGGGGGCTGTGCTGGCCCCTCCCAGCACTCGGGCTGCAGTAGCTCAGGATGGACAGGATTGAGGGCTGAGAAGGAACAGGACAGACGGCCTCAGACAGCCCTGCTGGCTTCATTCAGCCAGTGTTTTCCTGGAGCCAAGTCCTCTGTGTGAAATGGATTAAAAGGTCTCGTATTTCTGAAATGAGACTGTTCAAATGGGAACAGCACCTCCTCCCAGCTCATGGGTGAGAACGCGGGGCTGCTTCTGTTCACCTGGGATTGGCCGCACGGACCTCAGCGGCCTGCGCTTTTATTTCAGTGGACTCACAGGGACCATTCTGATTTGCACAAATAAACAGAAACAGATGGTCACAGACATCCCTTTATGGAAACACAAGCAAAAAGCTCTGAAATAGTAAGAAATTCATCCCAACTCTCTACCACTAATATCACCCGTCAAGTCCCTGCAGTGCTCATCTCCAAGCAGCACTGACGCTCACAGGGACGGTCAGGCGGCGGGCACATTATGACGACAAGACACGTTCCACAGTGATTCTCCACGTACAGCTGGCTCTGCCACACTGCTGACCTTTCACTGCGGGCAGGGCACACGAGTTACACGCTGATTCAACATTTGGTGCCCACTGAAGGCTAATGTGCTTGTCCTCATCATCCCAGAGCCATGCGTGAAACAGAGTCGGCCCTCAGATAGTGAATTAATTGGGCCACCAGCATAACTTGCTCTTTTGCAAGAGACCCTAGAACAGCCTTTCCCTGCACCTCTGACTACGTCAGCCTGGGCAGACTGCGGTTCACACTGGCCCTTCTACAAACTCAGGTCTGTACCAACCAGGCACTAAAGGCGATCTAACTCTGGAGCTGAACCTCTAGAGCAACCAACCCCAGGCCATGAGCTTCAGAACTCCAGTCCCTTCGTTCCCAGCTCCCACTGTGCCGCCAGCAGGCGAGCAAATAAATCTGAAGGCCTCGCCCCCCACAGCGTGGCTCGTGGAGGTTCAGAATGCAGAGGGGCCATCATCTCGCTGCTGCGGGGCACATGCCTCAGAGTCTAAGTCTTTTTTGAAAACTTTTTAACAATTGTTGGAAATATGAAAGATGAGGAAGAAAGCCGTGAGAGCCTCCCTCGGGGGCTGCATTAGTCCTACCCCGAGTTTTCCGCATCATCCCGGGCAAGTCCCTTCACCTCCGCACAAGTGGACTTTGAAATCCCTAATGACACCACCTGCCAAATCAAAGGCCACCAACGTGCAGGACCATGTGCTTCTTTCAGCTCATGTTCACTTACATTATACTGAACACCCCCCAAGACAACATGAGGCCACATCCAGAAAGCCCGACATGGGCGGGTTTGATTGTTCTGGGGCACCAGGGATCAAACACATGGCACTTAACCACTGGGCCACCTCCCCAGCCCTTTTTTATGTTTTGAGACAGGGTCTCACTAAGTTGCTGAGGCTGGCTTTGAACTCTTGCTCCTCCTCCTCAGTCTCCAGAAACACTGGGATACAGTGTGCCTGGTTTACAGAGGAATTTTTTAAAATCAATTGCAGGCTATGGATTCTTTAAACTTCTTTTATAACAAAGTTTGCCTTTCAAAATCTCAGTTCAGATTACTGTCACTTCAATGTTGAACCTCTCTGGACAGCCCTTTCCAGTGAGAGTCACTCGACACATTAGATCTCCACTCCTGTGACGATTTTCATGAGATCAAAAGCCTCTTCCATGGTGTAGGAATGGACATCAAAGAAATGTCTGAAGGCCAAGGAAAACATGAGAAGATGCTGGACATCACGTCACAAGGGCAATGTATGTCATCCCCAGTGAGACACCACGGCACCCACCAAGATGGCGGGGTGGCCGACCATACCAGCTGTGGGCGGGGTGTGAGGGAGCTGGAGCTCTGATGACTTTGGTAGTGAAATGAAAACTGGTCCTTTAGAAACCAGATGACAGTATCTCCTGGGGTTCACACACTCGGGGTACCACCCAGCCACCCCACTCCTAGGTACTTGCCCAAGTTCAAATATAACGTCTATCGATACAAAGACTTGCACTCAACACTCACAGCAGCTTTATTCATGATAGCCAAAACCTGGGAAGCCCAGCACTTAAGGAACTGATTAGAAGACATGAGGGACCTGTTAGATACCCGACCTAATGTCTGCTAGAATAGTGTCCAGCAATAAGAACATATGCAAGTCAGGCGGACGGCTCCACAGGGCACCTGGCTGGGGGAACGAAGTCGTACACACGTGCTATGAAATCCTAAAGTGAGTGGGTAAGGATATATGTGAAATCCTAAAGAAGGCGAGCCTGCCAAGGCAGCGGAGGGCGACTGCCAGGTGGGAGCAGGCAGCCAGCTGCAGAGGGGCAGGAGGGCAGTTCTGACCTCACCCTCTACTACATTGTGACAAATGAGACAGGATGATGCACCCAGCGAACGCACACTAAAACTCGCAAGCGTCATTGCAAGTAGAGCACACCTCAATTGAGCCGATTTTTAAAATACTTTATAAACAAAAAAACCACCATGACTTTTGTTTCTTGGGGTCTTCAGGATGGGCTGGCGCCCCGCACAGGTGGACGCTCAGGAGCAAGGGCTGGAGCGAAGCAGAGGGAGTCGAGACCCCTGGCACGGGGCTGGGTTGGGCCTGCACTGTCCGCACGCACCTACATAGGAAGTGTCTACCAAGGGCCTTTAAAAGGACTTCCGCTGCCTGCCCAGAGCCATCAATGAACTCCAGCTGTCATCTGCTCAGTCACCTCAGCCCTGGTGCAGGCCCACCAGAGGGGCCTTGGCCACCGGCCAGCCCTGCCTGGCCCCAAGGGCTCCCTCCCCCCCAGAGTACACTTGTCACCATCTGCAGGCTAGATGTGGCAGGAACACCACTCCCAGAGTTTCCCAGAGGAAGAACATGTGGCAACTAACCCTCTGTCCCGAGCACATCTGATTTAGTACATAAGGACTGGTGACAGGAACTCAATGAGCTACAGATGCGTTTCAGAAAAGAATTTTTTTAAGGGCAAACTGAGTAAGGCTGGCACACACTTCCCACCTCAGGCCATCCCTGGTCCCGTCCACCGCAGCCAGTGAACTCCCAAGTGCCCTTCCCAATGCCAGTTCCCTCAATGACAGGCAGCTTTAGTATCTCCCGGACACAGCCACTTTCCTCCACGTCATTCATCTCCATCTGCCAGACGAACCTCCCAACCCTGCCCTTCAGGAGACTGAAGGGCGGCAGAGACATGAATCCAGCAAGGTTAGTCGTGTCCCCGCCCCCCCGCCCCGCTGTCTCACCAAGTCCCAGCCCCCGCCCAGCCAGGTTGGAGGAAAAGGGAAAATCAGACGAGGCCGCGCATCTTCGTGAAGAACATGCACACGGTGTCTGCAGTCACCACACGCAAAACCCGTTCCCTGGACGCAGGGCACGGGCTGCGCTCCTTCAGGCGTCTCCCTCCATCACACCCTGGTGCGCAGGCCCGTGCGGCAAGCCAGACCCAGCCCAGTGCCCAGGGTTTCAGCACCCACTGGAGGACAGAGATCCAGAAGCAGACGCTGCGGAGTCAAGTGCCAAACAGAGTGCAGAGAGTGGGGACGTGGGTGGCAGTGCTCAGAGCAGCCTCGGCCCCCTTCTCCATACAATGAGTGACTGAGAGGAGCCACAGGCCACTCTGCTCACAGCAGGAAACTCCTGTGACAACCACACTCTGGACCCCATCCCCACTTCCAACTCTGTGCAGCCCCTCCGTACTCTAGGCCTCTCAGCTGTGTCCCTAAAGTGTCCTTGGTCTCCACGCTTGGTGCGCGTTTTCTCACTTCCAACCTGTCTCCAATCCAAACCCTCCAAACCCTCAAGACCCTCCCAACATCTCTTCCTCCAAGAGGCCCCCGCCCGTGCTCAGGTCACACCTGTTTAAAACCACACGTCCTCTGCTCCCCTGTCTGGAGTTTGATGCTGTAGGTTCCCCGAGGTTAGGGCCTGTCTGGTGCTTCTGTGTCCCTACCAACCACGGTGGCTGCCCTGAATTTCATCTCGATGGTCCCTTCTCCTCCAGAAGCTGAACAGGGAGACTGCAACATGCCAGAGGCCAAGGCACCTTCACTCCATCTCGGTTGACTTAGAGTTCCTGAGCCCACAGCTCGTCACCTGTCCTTCTCTGGGCACTCGCTGTTTACCCACATGCAACACCTGTGTGTAGCCTGAGCTTCAATGAAAGACCATGGCCCTGTTTCCCCCTGGGGGCCAGAAGATGGGTTCTTCCACCTCTTTGCACCCAGAGTAGAATGGAAAATTCTATACCTCCAAAGTTTGTCAGGTGACTACAGTCCAGGGCCCCAATCCCTGCCAGAACGTCCCATGCTGTCTATTCCCACGTCTAAAGTCACACAAGAGACTCGGAGTTCTACAAACTGTGTAATAAGGCTTAAGAAAACAAGTAAATCTTCCAAATAAAAATGGTACAGATAGGAAGAGATGCAAACCCACATCTCACCCTCCTTCCACCCTAGCATGGGGTCTTTTGATGGGTCAGAGATGACAGCCGGACATTCCTGCACCCTTCTCATGGGACCTCAGCTGCACCAGCCCCAAACAAAAGCCTGGAAACTGAAAGCGACGGCAAGACAAAGTGGCAGTGCATCCAACGCCCCGGGCCAGCCTCATAAGGCCTGCCGGCACGGGAACCACACAGCCCACACAGGTGCCAGCCATCGCTGTGACCCTCCCGTCCTCCACCCACCACTTGAGCTGCCCCACCCTGTGAAGGCACAGACTTGCAGTCCACGTGACAAGTCGGCTTGTCATTTCCTTCCCAGGAATCATCCCTATGACCTCAGCAAGATCCCTGCCATAAGCTCGGGAGTGCTCGTGCAGACTCACGTCAGGAATCCCCTCGATTACTCTCCGTCTGAGCACGAGGCGAGCCCAGGTGTGTGGCTCAAGTTTATAGGAACGAAGCCATCAGACACCACAGTCATGACAGAAAGGAAAGTCACCATACAGGAAGCACTGGTGCTCCCCTGGGAAGGTGAGGGCGGAACGGGGCAGGCAGAGAGGCTAAGGGCCGGGCTGAGCCACAGGCTTTGGCGCAAGACCAAGTTCACTCTAGGTTCACCGCACACTTTGGGTCCTCGTGGGGTGGCATCCCGAGGCTGAAGACTGACCACAGGAACAAGGCCACTGGAGTTGACTACACAGGCCCCAAGAAACCCCAGGGCTCCCCAGTCGGACGTGTGGCCTTAGCCCAGAGACAACCTCTCAGACCCTCCTGGGGTCCTGCCACAAAACATGCACTCTGTCCGGGAGGGTGCCACAAGTAAATCTCTTCTAGACCTAGAATTCCAGGGGCCTCAGATGCTTTAGAGAAGGAAATGAAAATAATTCAAAGGATAGCACTATGTAACACAGATTGCCTTTCTGGATTCCGGGCATGAAGAATTCTCTGTGACAGATGCACAGGAGGGCCACATGCCCCACTGCCCAACACCAGGCTCAAAGACATGATATTCCTGGCCCAAAAGAATGCCTCACCTAACTGAAACATTCAACCTACATGTGCATGTCCAGTGGCTAAGAAAGTCTAACTGACGGGCAGATAAGCGTGGAAGTGACTGGCCCAGTCAACAGCAGGAAGCAGAATGGATTTCCAAGCCAGCAAAAACCAGCACATCTGCTCATCCTGACAACCTGTTCGTCTACACCAGTCAGTCTCATCCTGACAACCCTGGGAGGTGCCGAGATCCCTGCTGTACAGATGAGGAGACCGAGGCACAAAAAGCTAACCTGCACCCAGCCATCTAACAAGTGGACAGCAGGCACATGCATTCACACCCTGGACTGTGTGTCCAACACCCTGATTATCTCCTCTACATTCTAGCATTTTCCCCACACTCGAAAAGTGAAGAGTTCCAAATACATTAATTACTGAGGAGAAATGACACCAAAATACTGGTGGCTTTTAAAAAACCATCTTCATCAGAAAACCCAGAGAGACCCACTTTACATTTCCCTGTTTCACTCAACAGAGAATGCTGCCTCGACACTTGGGACTGATGAGAGCACACGTGGCGCTGAAGTCAGTGTGGGCGCCCAGTGGCCTGCTGGGGTGCTCACCTTCTATGCACCTGCCGTCGCTCACTGCTGTCAGCTGGGCCCCCTCCACCTATCAGATGGCCAAGACTCCAGGGCAGCTGAGCTCAGAGGCCCTTTCTGTCGACATCCGGTTCCTGAATACATTTCAGATGGCAGAGTCTGACCCCTGGACAAGTGGAACATAATTATGCCTAAGAGCTGGGAGGACATATCCCAAAGAGGTTTGGGGGAGGGGCAGGGAATAAGGGCAGAGGGTGACAGTTTCCTGGATCCACCAAGGTCAGCACCAGATTTTAAACCCAAAGGACAGGAAATCCAGTGAAGACAGACCATCCAAGGACAGGAGCTGTCACAGATGCAAAACCCAAGAGCCCCAGCCACCGCACACACTGCACTTTGCCTCTGGCGCTGGCCTGGGGCTTCCTGCAGTTTCTCATTAATGACTTAGTATCACCCCCAAATTTCAGAATGAGGAATCCGAGGACCAGAGGAACTTTCGCATCGACACACAAGCAGCAGGGTGGGACCTGAACCCTGGAATGTGAACGCCAGAGCCCACCCAGGCTCCTTCCACCAGACCACACCAAGTTTTCAAACGGAAGCCACCAGCAGATCCACAGAGGCCCTCAAATCAAAAGCTAGGATGTGGGCAGAGAGCAGAACACGGGGTAAGAAGGTCCCACGGCCAATATCCTGCCAGGCAGGCAAACTACTAAACCGATTCACCTCGCACAAACGAGGACCGGGCCATGGACAGTCTTGAGACTCCCCAGGCATCTGGTCATTTGGAGCCAGTCCAAGATGGCGGCCTCCCTGGTGACGGGCAAGTCGGTCTCCTTGACTGAGGAGCAGAGTTCATCCCCGTCAGGCTCTCCAGCGGCCGCGCCCCCAGCACCAGACCCATGCAGCTTGTGCCTCAGAGCTCATGAATAGAGACTGCTGTCAGCCAGATGATCCTTCCCCTCGATTAAAAATATTTCTGGACAATTTTCCTACGCACACGGGTAGGCAGCCTCGTGGGGAAGCCATTAGCTTCCCAGGGGCAAGCCTCTCCACGCCCGGGGAGCCAGCATGGGCTGACGGATTTGGACGCAGACAAGGGCCGAGAGGATCAAGAGGGAAAGCGAGGAAGGCAAGCTGCACTGGCAGAGACAGCTGGAATGCCAACATGTCTCAGCTCTTTGTATTCTGGACCCAGGAGGAAACCCTAGTACGGCTGAATGATTGAAACCTCACACAGGTTCACGCGCTCAGGTAGCGAGTGCTGAATGAGAAGTTAGTCAAGTCCCAAGCTGGTTAAGTCTCCTATTTTAAATGTCTAGCATGGCTTTGAAGAGACCTTACAAAGAATCCCATCCATTTTTTTACTCCCAGATAATCAAGATTTACCCTCAAGCAGGCTTACCAGGCGCAAAGCCACGGCCGCCAAATCAGGGCTCATGCCACCCAACCCTGCACTCTTCCTCATCCCAGGTCACCCTCTGTCCTTTCACACTTAAAGAACCACCCACGCCCCCTCTGCATGCTCATTTTAAGGTTTTGATTATTACATAATAAAACATAGGGCCCCATGTTCCTGCAGCTGGGCCCCCACAACAACCAAAAGAAAATGACAACTGCAAACCAGCTACGTCCCAGGCACTGGGGATCGTGAGGCAGACTAAACAAAGTCTGTCTTTGAGGAGCATGAAGTGCCATTCCTGAAGACAGACAATGAGCGGACAATGTGTGGCCCACAACGTCAGAGAGGATCGGAGGGAGCAGGGACAGCAGCGTCCCAAGGCCGAGGTGGGACTTCTGCAGGCTTGTTCACCAGCTAACACCGGCACCCAGGAGGGAGTCGCTGACTGAAGGATGAACCCAAGAGCGCTGCTGTGCGGGACAGGGAGGTGACATGTAGGCAAACAGACGTGGAAGCTAAATGGAGGTTATGGAGAACTGTCATCATGTTGAGAAATGACCAAAAATAAATGTGTGACAAACATTTTATGGCCTGTTTTCACAGAACACTCCACACCCAGCACTGTAAATGGCCCCAGGAAGCAGAGAGTAAACCACCCGGCTGCAGCAGTCTTTCTCAGGCCAGAAGATCTCACATGGGAGGAGCTCGGGGCTCTCCATCCACAACCAACCACTGTTCCTGGAAACCCCATTGATAACATCATCAACTTGAAGGGACACCCAGTGTAGCTCACACGCATCTTGTCTTTGAGTTCTCCCAACAATCCTGCAGGATGGGTAACAAAGGGCTTTGCCTGGGGCCACACACCAAACACAGGCCTGCATGATCGAGCTGTGTGTGGCTCAGGGTTCACAGACGCTGGCTAAATGCACCATCGTCATGTGACCCTGTAAAACAAGCAAGTCTAAACCACGTCTTAAAGGTGACTTAGTGGAGGAGCTCCTGAAAACGTCTGCTTCCACGTCACACACCCGCATCACACTGAATAAAACACACTCCATCCAGGGCCTGCTCTTCCTATAAGTGCTCCAGGGCACCTGGTATTCAGATCACGGTCACTGGGCATCACTGACACCAGCACCACCACAGAGTCCAAGTGCACGATTCTGTCCCTTGACCCAGCAAATACCAAGGCCACTGAGGCGTCTGGAAGGGCTTAAGTGGGCCCCTCAAGTTCTCCCCAGCTGTGTATTCTCGCAGCAGGTCTGTTCTGTCCACGTCACACAACCTGGAACTTCATCCGCACATTTGTAGAGCCCACGCTGCCCCTGCAAATTAACATCTACTTCCTCTTCCCAAGCAAGCATTCCCGCCCAATCCCAATATGAATGGCTCCTTAAAGTACTCTACGTGTAAAGGTCGGAATACATCCCAATTACTTTAATGATGAGTTTATATAAAAGGATTTTTTCCACTAATACCCCAAAGAAAACATCATGTATTTGCTTCATAAAAACCAACACACACACACACACACACAAACACACACCCTACTTGTCATCTTCGGAAGGACTCGATTTGCTGACCATTTGACCACACTATCTATTCCCTAATAATTACTCGTCTCTGTCCCTCACAACTAGACGGTGGGCCCTAGGAGGCACACATCTAGAATCCTGGCAACTAGCGTAATAAGTGACCAGATTGCTGGGAGCAGAAGCAACGAAAGGATGAATGAACAGCGGACGAGTTGAGTGCGCCCCAGAGTGGCCTACCTACACTCCAATTCCGCCTCCGCTTAATCTGGGTAAAGCCAAACAAGCTTCAGCTTCTCCAAGTGGGACAGCCACCTCAATCCCCATTCCCCGCCTCCTGCAAAACAGTCATCTTTGATCTTGCACCAACCTAGATCTAAGAAGAATTTTAATTAGGCTCATCTGCATGACATAGAGCAAGCAGATGCTTCTAAACAAAACATCGTTTTTTTCAGAGTAACTTCTCCGATTTAGTCACACTTTCCATCTGAGCTCCTAAACCAACAGTGATTATAATTTGTGGACAAAAAATGTGCAAAAACTTCAAGGTTCACCAGGGCAAAGCATTCCTATTCTTGGAAACTGAAGTATACGCTTTTGTCAATCCACACACTTTCTTCTCTCAATAATACTTCAAGCCATCGTTCAGGGTAGCCCAAAATAAAGCAAGCACACAAAGCTGCTTACACCTCTTTTTTTATTATTAATACATTTTTAGTTGTAGATGGAGACAATACATTTATTTATTCATCCATTTATCCATTTACTCAGTCATTCATTCATTCTTACGTGGTGCTGAGGATTGAACCCAGTGCCTCACATGTGCGAGCCAAACGCTCGGCCACAGAGCCCCAATCCCAGCCCCACCTCTTTTCTTAATAACAAAAAATCTGTTCTGTGTTGTTTGTTATGGGCCTTTACATTGAAGCAGGAGCTAATGCACCCCAAGATCTTATACCTATGTATCAGCCTCACCCATCAATCATCATACCATCAAAACCGACTTCCCAACATCACACCCTCCAGTGAGGGCAAGGTTCCTCCATAAAGAAGGAAGGGAAAGGGAGAAAAATTGGAGCAGCAGAAGAAACCAGGAAAGGTGGTAAAGGGGAGATCAGCCTAAGAGTCTTTCCTGGTATCAAAAGGAGCTGGGCACAGGCTTTGGGATCACACTCTCAGTTACCTATCTGGCCACCAATGTTCTCCCCTACACCTTAGGAACACAGACTCAAGCACTATACCGTATGTTCAATCTGCCAGGCTGAAGGCACACCGAGAACCATCTCCATCAGGCTGGACACCCTGCTGCAGAGAGCTGGCCAACTCAACTGGCAGGGTTGTTCCCCAAGGTGCGACCCCAGAGATGGCCATAAACCTTGGTGCACTTATTCAACGGTCACCCAGCACAACCACTGTGACAGCCCTGGGCGAGGGGCTAGGAGAGCAACTGGTGTCTCAGCAAGGAACTGAACCTGTACTTCTGCAGTCCAGGCCAGACTCTATCTTTGAGCCACCAAAGCACATGCCAGACGACTGCAATCCAAAGAACACCTACGCTCACTGCCTGGCCCACATCAGGTTCACTCAAGCACAGAGCACAGACCTGCAGCCTCACTGCTAAGATAGGCACATACAGTGAGCACCTGAAGTACACGTCACCTCCTTTGTCCATATGAAAAGATTAAACTAAAAGGGGCCAACACACGCCCAGGAGCACAGAGCCACCGAACGGTCGACCCAGGCGTGAAATTCACAAGTGCCTCTCCAATGACAAAGTCCTTGTCCTATCCAATACACTCTCCTAAACAAACTACGTGGACCCTAACACATTCAACCAGGGACCCCTCTGCTGCCAGGTGCCCCGAGTCCTCTTTTTGCCTACTGGATGCATCCTTTGAGGCCCAGATCAAAATGCCACTCCTTTCCTCTGCCTCCCTCTCCTGGATTTAGCAGAATGTCTTGTACAGAGTAGTTACTTAGTGAATGTTGACTACACTGAAAATATACATTTCTGCAAAAGGAAAACTACAGTACCTTTATTCTCAGAGGCATGAGCACTAAATCAGCTTCATTTTCGTGTATGTATGTAAACACTGGACTCAGTAAGTTTATGAGGAACTCAGTATCACACCATTGCTGGGCACACAGAAAAGGACAATGACTGACCAGAAAACCTCTCCCTGAAAACAGGGAAACAAAGAATTAATGTTTTACATGCATCAACCAAGATTCTGCACCATTATTACTTAATATCAATGAAATATCTTCCTGGTCATTGTTGAATTCAGAAAAACTGTTGTCCTAAAATATAAACACACGAGCTCATGTTTTTACTTTGGAATGTGACTTTGCACTTATTCTGACATTTAAGTAAGTCTGTAAGGCCTCCTGTGAAGACCTGGACTGTGCTGTTCTAGGATATTGTCTGCTTTTCCACCCCGACTCCATTCCTTTCCACAAGCCACCCGTCAGCAGCACCCAAGGGAAAGGAACACAAGACCTGCTTCTTGGGGCTCTGAGGGCTTGGAAAAGTCCCTCAACCTCCATCAGCATCTTCTGTGGAAACGAGGACGTCACTATGGAGAGTGGCTGGCATAAACAGCGCTCAGAAACGTCTGGGGAGATGGAATTCACTTCTCCTTCCTTCTAAGAAACAGAGCCTCCATTTCCTCATTTATAAAATAAGGGAAATGGTACCTACAGCCCTGGGCTATGATGGGATTGCTCCGCCACACCCGCGTCTGGCACATGGTAAGCTGCAGAAGGGCTGGTGTGCACTCGCTCTCTCCTCTCTCTCTCTCTCTCTCTCTCTCTCACACACACACACACACACACACACACACACACACACACACACTTTCTGACAGAATTACGACTTGGCAGACTGCACCCTGCAGGTGAGTGCACGGTGGCAGCGGTGGCCACTCTGGCTGTGCTCTGCACTGAGGTGGCAACACCTACCCTCAGATCCCAACACCCAACACAAACTGTGCCTGCCCCCCCCACAGGCCAC
This sequence comes from Marmota marmota marmota, assembly GCF_001458135.2. NCBI lineage: Eukaryota > Metazoa > Chordata > Mammalia > Rodentia > Sciuridae > Marmota > Marmota marmota. The sequence goes on from NW_025999977.1 coordinate 54,788,790, forward strand.
CACGGCAAGGAGCAGTCGCAGCCTCAGAAGTGAAATGAATCCACACACCAACAAGGTAAAAGGGGAAGCCCATGTGCTCCTCTCGGCCGCTGCAGGAAAAGCCTCTGACGGAATCAAACACCCATTCATGACAAACCTCAGCGAACCCGCAGCAGAAGGGAACCTGCAGGGACAGCCACCGAGCCTGCGGCTAACACACACCCGAGGAGCAGACTGGTGGGGAGCCAGGCGGGGACACCCCTCTCTACACACCCAGGGTTTCTGCTATAGGCTCCAGGAGGGAGACCTTAGGGAAGGAAAGCTCTTGGGAAAGACACTCTGGGTGGTACGAGGGACGAAGAGCTTCCAAGGAGGTGGCACAGCTGTCATCAGGACGCTGCTTTAGAAAGTGAAGGGGGCTGCAGCCCATTAGAGCCGGGGACAAGTAAAGGTCGTCTGGCTTATTTCGTGATTAAGGTTCTGCCTTAAGCTGACAAACCCCCGCGTGTTGGAACTGAAGCTGTCGGATATCAGGGGCACCCCGAGCCTAGCTCTCTGGTCCCACAGATGAGGAAACGGAGGCTCCAGAAGGAGGAGACCACTGGCCTTGCCCAGGATAACACGCCGCTTTCTACTGAAGACCAGAAGGAGGCGAGTGTTTTAAAAATGGAACAAACACAAAGAAGTGGTATATAATCTAAAGCTGTCATTTATACACATAACCAGTAAACGGACCCACCTGCAAGGTCACCAAGTAGCCTGCCAGGATCGGCACCAGGTAGCACAGAGCCCACGTCTACCCCAGCAGCGCTGTGGCTCCGCCCTACACTGACCACTCACTCAGTGGGTGGAGGGAGTCACAGCTGGCCACAGGACCCCTCGGAGCCAGAGGAGACCCAGAGCAACACCTTCGGAACAGGTGCAAGATGTGAAGGGACGGCTACGTCTCACCGGCCTTTCTCAAAACAACTGTTCTGCCAACCAAAGGAAGAAACCTGAGGCCCTGCTGACCGCAAGGTCCTCCACCTGACCAGCAGTGGTCCCAGGCCAGCCCTCCCACCAGAGAGCTGAGAGACCCAGCGGGCGCCTTCTAGACCCCGATGCACTTCATAAAGGAGAAACCCCTCTTCCAGCCTCCAGAGTCGGGGGCCCCCTTCAAACTTCTCCATTTCACTTACTTTTAAAAAGCAAAAGTCTGAAAGCAACATTAATCATCAAACATGTACAAACAAGGACTTCCTACCCTTTTCTAAAGCTTCCACCCACTCAAGCCGGAGGCGGGGGTTTTCCTGGATTCCCACCCGTTCCTCAGTCCCCACAGCCAAAAGGTCAGGCTTGTTCCTCTGCTGGTCTTTCCAAGCCGTCCCTGCTGACCCTGCCTGGCCTCTGTCTTGTCCGCCTGCCCATCTCCCCACCCTAACCCTGCGCCATCTCTGTGGGATCCTTCTCATACTGGGACCTTGCCCTGTCCCTGTCCCCGTGGCTCTGAAGGCCCCCTCAGCTCCAACAGGATGAAGTCTGAGCTCCTCTGCTTAGGAGAACATGAATCAAGAAGTCAATCAGAAGCAGCCAACGCCCTCTGAGAAAATAAACCGTTTCCCTGACACAGGAAAAGACAAAGGAAAACAAGGAAAAAATTAATTTTTAACTGTGATAGAAATAAACTTAGTTCCAAATTCTAAAGGCAGGATAATATTACAAAAAGAAAAGGTGAGATACATTGTGTGTCTCCCATACGCGCACACACACACACACACAGAGTACACATACACACAAAGAACACAAATATGTGCACAATAATGGGGCAAGAGTTTGTTTTTTAATTTTTACCCATCTAAATTCCATTTAGCTCTCTAGTAAAAGACCTTCTTTTTTAAGTGTGTGTGGTGCTAGGGTTTGAACCCAGGACCTTGTGCATGCAAGGCAAGCACCCTACCAACTGAGCTATATCCCCAGCCCTGTAAAAAGTCTTCTTAATAAACACTGATTAAGAATTTTTACGAAGTAAATTAAATTCAAGCTCTTCTGTCAGTACTAGGGCAGCTTTCATTTAATGCATCTTCATAACAAAGGTAAGATATTCAAATGTACCCCCCAAAAGAGCACATCTGGCTTCAGCGCAGAGGAAGGTTCAAGGGCAGAAAACAGTAATTCGGGCAAAGGTGCGAACACAGCAGGAGTGTGAGAGGACAGCATTCCAATCCAGCTCCTCCTCCAACTCCAAAGGCCTCTGTGGACTTGGTACGTCCCTGGACCTACACTTCATAGCACCTGGTCACCTTTAAGTTTCGGTTAATGAAAATTTCCACCTCATCTTCCTCCTACACAATAGAAAAAGAAACTCGGACCCACCAAGGCTGTCCCTGCTTCACCAGCAAACTGAGGCCCATGAGCACCTGGGGTGCAGGGAGACCCCTGGGGCCCCAGCCCCACTCCATACCTGCCAACCTCCCACCCCTGGCCTCCCAACCTCAGGACTATGACCCTTGGGGCAAGGCCACTCTTCCTGGCAAGGGCCCCCATAAGATGCACCGTAAGATGTTCAGCAACCTTCCTGGCCTCCACCCCCCAGATGCCAGGAGCACCCCTCATCCCCCGCCATAACCATCAAACATGCCTCCAGACCTTGCCAGAGTCCCTCAGCTGACCAGACTGAGCACCCGAATCCCGCTGCCCACACCATTCACCAGCCTCAACATCCAACCAAGGTCATGGGGTACCACTCTCATGGCAGCGTCTGGCTGGCTGCTTCTTCAATTCCCTCATCACAGTGAGGCCACAATGGCCACTTGGCCACCCAGCCCAGTCCACACCACTCTTCCCTGGTGCCCGCCGGCCTACAGCACAGCACCTCCCCCTCCCCTGTGCTTGCAGGACTCCAGTCCCCGCTCTGCTCCCTGTTATTTCTCGGATCCCTCCACACCCCAAGGCCCTAATGCAGGAGCCTCCCAGCCTGCCAAGGGCTTGGGGCTACACCAGGGACAAGCACAGCAGTGTGACTTAAACACCCAGCCTCTCCTAGAAGGAGCTGACGCCATGAGACTGAAACAAGGGCAAGCCGTGGGCAAATCAGAGCTATCCAAAGGACGGCCACGTTCTCCCTCACGCACGGTCTGCCTGGGAGGCAAAGCCATCTCGCTGCTCTCCTAGGTCTCAGAGCCACTCTGTCCTGGGCACCGGGCCCCTGCTCCACCACGGCTGCCCTGGTACACGGAGCACTGGCCATCTGTGTGGCTCAGAGGTGATCTTGGTCACTCAGGTCAAACTCCAGGCCCCATTTTTTTGTTTGTTTTAAACAATACAAACTAGACTATGGGGAGTATTCAGATTTTATCGGTTTTTTAATATTTTTTAGTTGTCCATGGACCTTTATTTTTATTTATTTATAGGTGGTGCTGAGAATCCATGGTTCCCTGCCTTCACGCCAAGAGGAAAATCCCAGAGGGCATGTGACGGTCAAGGAGGTAAAACTGCAGGTGGAAACGTCCAGTGCCTCTGGAGCTGGGGGGAGTGGCCAGTGGAACACAGAGCCCTCTCCCCCTGCACGCTCAGCACTCGCGGGCAGCTCCAGTCCACTCTGAAAGTCCTCTCCACACTTCCCCAAACAGGATGTGCTCCACCAGTGAGTCATGGAGAACGGGGTATTTCTAGAAATCCACTGGAAGGAAGGTGTGGGAGAGTCTCTGAAGGGAGAACAAAAAGACAACGTGGAAAGCTAATTACGTATCTGTAGGGTGGGAAGTGGGCTGCTGGCCTCCCCCTGCAGCCAGCCCAGCTCGCCAGACTCCACCTGCCCCCACAGTCCAACAGCTGGACCCAACAAATGCACCCTCCTGCACCTCAGCTCCGTCCACCACTCAGCCCGCTGGATCCCCGTCCACAGAGGGCCCACCATCCCCTCCCCAGTGCTCCCTGCTCCTCCTCCTGCCCCCAAGGGTCCAGGAAGGCCACTTACCACCATGGCCTTGGCCTCCCTCGGCCAGGCAGCAGCAGCCAGGCAGCTACAGGCACCCTCCCCATGAGACAGGGCCAGCCGACCCCCTTCCGGGTCCTCTTGGGAGTTCTCACACAGACAGAGGCCTTAGGAGGCCAGGTGTGGGAAAGTGTGCACTCAAGACCACCCTGAGGTGGAGTCAAGCTCTGCGACGTCCACTGTGTCCACTGCCTCCTCTCTAAACTCGAGGGTGACTGCACCTACCCACAAGGACACTACACATTAAACACATTTAACGTCTGTGGAGCACCGTATGCCTGGCACACAATGAGCATGATATATGTGTTTGTTAAACAAACACAAGTAAATGAAACCAGGTATGGTGGCGCACGTCTGTAATCCCAGCTACCTAGGAGGCTGAGACAGGAGGATCCCAAGTTAAAGTCCACCCTCAGCAACTTAAGAGAGATCCTGCCTCAATAAAAATGAAAAATAGGGCTAGGGGTGCTGGGGTTGTGGCTCAGTGGCAGAGCACTTGCCTAGCATGTGTGAGGCACTGGGTTCGATCCTCAGCACCGCATAAAAATAAAGGCATAGTGTCCATCTATAACTAAAAAAAAAATTTTTTTTTAATTAAAAATTTTTTAACTAGTACAAAAAAAAAAAAAAAGAAAGAAAGAAAAAGCAAGTAAATGAGCATACTTGACCAGAGCCATACTGGCATCAGCTGGGAAAGCCAGCGTCAGAGCAGAGGTCCGGCTGCTTCAGGGCCAGAGACGCCCTTCTCACTGCACAGCGAAGGAGGACGGCAGCTCTGCGAGAAATGGGCAGAGCATGCTGGTCCGAGGCCACCATTCACACCTTACCAGCGTTACTGAAGCAGAAATCAGAAGAATTCATAAAAAGCTGCCTCTGAAAAGAAATTATACACACTACAGAGCTACCTGGGCCTACAAAGAAAAAGACAGGCGAGCAGGAACGCCTCTGATCAAGGTGACCCCACAGTCTGTATTTAGAGACTGGGGACAGATTTCCACAAGACAGTACTAGGAACAGGGAAAGCTGGAGGGCAGAGCAGGCGCACTGCGACCCCAGGTCAGCTGTCACATGGATGTCGATCACTGTCACCACAGCCACCCACTGGGTCAGCCTCCCTGCCCCGCTGGATGACAGTCTGACGAGCCACTGTTTCAGAGCTGTGCCCTGAATCTGCTGTGGTCCCACCAGTGAAGAAATGAGCTCAGGCCCACCATGTCCGCCCCTCCTAATGGCAGCAGCTTGGAGCTGCGAGGACTCTGTGGAGCCCAGCTGGTGACGGATGGGGAACAGCGCTGCAGCTGGCCACGTGTCCAACCTAGGACGTCTGACTCCAGAGGGCCAAGGCCACCCTTTCTGCATAGGATGGGACTGAGACTCAGTTCTTGAGGGGGCTACACCAACTCAACTTTTAAACTGCTGTCCTCTTAGGACCAAGGCCCTGGGGTCTCAAAGAAGCAGTGACAACGCAACCCCCAGGAATGAACGCGGCCTTTCACTCCCACCTTTCAAGCCGTGTTTGCCAGCCAGCTTGATGCCCCTGACAGACATGTGGGGAGCATGTGTGGGGTGCCAGGCACAATTCAAGGTGCTGGAGACGCATCACTCAATGAGGTGAAAGTCCCAGCCCCCGTGAAGTTGATGATCCAATAGGATGGAGGCAAGACAGAAAATAAAAACATGCCAAATAGATGATGCACCGTGTGAGGAGGTGTTATGTGTGAGGGAACGGCAGGGCCGGAGCCGCAGGAGGGGCCGGCAGGCTCGGTGGGAAGGGCAGGTCAGAAGGAAGGGAGAGAGCCAGGCAGATGACCAGCAGAAAAGAAGTTATCCAACAGACAGGGCTTGAGAGGGGCAGGGGTGGGATCAGGCAGGGCCGGGGGCCAGAGTCTGGTCACTGCCCAGAGGTCAGGAGTGCCGAGTTCAAAGTCAAACCTTTGCACCAGGGCAGTGGCTGTTGAATAATCCAGGTGACAAATGACAGCCGTCCAAACTGAGCTGTAGAATGGAGAGAAGGGCCATGTCAAGAGACCGAAGCAGCAGAACAATCCACGGGATGAGAGAAGCAACACGCGGCTCCAGATACCGCTGCCCAAAGGGTGGGCATCAGCCGGGGGAGGCTCAGGCAGGGCTGGGAAAGGCACCAAACCCTCCAGGTGCAAAGGAGAGGAAGGCGAGGCAGGAGGGTTCCAACCAGATAATGAGCATGGGGACACCCAAAGGCATGGTGGACAGCGGCCTGCCTCTTGGTAAACCAACAAGCAAGGACAGAGCCCTCCAGCAGTGTGGCCAGGGCAGGTGTCCAGGCATCTGAACGGAGGCTGGGCAGAGCTGGCCTCAAGAGGCCACGTGTATAACACAGAGCAAGCATTCCCTGGCAATCCACCAAGCAGGTGGCAGGTACTGTGTCCCAACACAAACCAAACCTTTTCAAAGCCCAAGCGGTCACCACCGCACAAGACGCTCACTAAAACTGGGGCTTCAAACAGAGAGGTGACCTGACAGGAGCCCCAGAGCAAGTCCCTCTTGACTGAGGTCAGAGAAAGAAGGTAGAACCAGAATCCCAGTGGGGAGCCAAGGGAACCGCCACCTGCTCCCTGGAGGGGACAAGGTCCTGGTCAGGGAGGGAGGAAGGAGACGGATCCTGACAAACCCTTCCAGCAGACAGAACTGCCCACCACTGCCTTCCTCTCCCTCCCATCCCACTGCAAGAAGCAATTCCTCCTGCCCAGACTGGCACAAGAAGGGGAAGGAAGTGGCTTGGGGAAAGTGACGACCCAGAACCACAAACCAGCCCAGCGGGCACGGCCACCACCCTGCCGGGGGGGGCGGGATTTGTGCTGCCAGAAGGTAAGAAGCGGCCGTGCCCTGCCGTGGAGGGAGCCAGGGGCCTCCCACACCCGTGGCCCGTGCTGGGTGTGGACAGCACAGCCTGCCCCAGCTGGCTGCCTCTGAGCACTCTGCTGCGCCTACGCTTCGGTCCTCGTCAGGCCCCCAGGTTAGAACTGCGGCATTTTCCTAACATCTTCCTGGGAGAGGGAAGAGCTTCCTCTCCTTGTTCATACCTACAGGCAGCTCAGGAGAACAGATACCTCTCAGCTCAGGAGATGCAGCCCGGGTCAGCCTCTCGGCCAGCAGTAGGGCCTGTGTCCAGGAGCAGAGGCTGCCCTGTCCTCCCTCCAGGGAAAACTGTGTTCCAGACAGCTACAGGCCTGCCCCCTGGGGAATCAGTCACTACAAGTGATTTCCTCAGCTCAAAATCTTCTTCTCAGCAAAAGAAACCATCAGTGAGGTGAATAGAGAGCCTACAGCTTGGGAGCAAATGTTTACCCCCTGCGCATCACACAGAGCACTAATCTCTAGGGTATGTAAAGGACTCAAAAAGCTAAACACCAAAAAAACAAATAACCCAATCAATAAATGGGCCAAGGAACTGAACAGACACCTCTCAGAAGGTGATATACAATCAATCAACAACTATATGAAAAATGTTCAACATCTTTAGCAATTAGAGAAATGAAAATCAAAACTACTAAGATTTCATCTCACTCCAGTCAGAATGGCAGCTACTAAGAATAAAAACAACAATAAGTGTTGGTGAGGATGTGGGGGAAAGGCACACTCCTACACTGCTGGTGGGACTGCAAAATGGTGTAGCCAATATGGGAAGCAGTACGGAGATTCCTTGGAAAACTGGGAATGGAACCACCATTTGACCCAACTATCCCTCTCTTCGATCTATATCCAAAGGACTTAAAAACAGCATATTACAGGGACACAGCCACATCAATGTTTATAGCAGCACAATTCACAATAGCCAAACTGTGAAACCAACCTAGATGCCCTTCAGTAGAAGAATGAGTAAAGAAAATGTGGCATACATACACAATGGAATATTACCCAGCAATAAAATAGAATCAAGGCATTTGCAGGTAAATGGATGGAGTTGGAAAGTATCATGCTAAGTGAAGTTAGCCAATCCCAAAAAAACAAATGCTGAATGTTATCTCTGATATAAGGAGTCTGACTCATAGTGGGGTTGGGAGGGGAAACATGGGAAGATTAGACAAACTCTATATAGGGGAAAGGGGAGGGAGGGGAAGGAAAGGGGAAGGGGTGTAAAAAGACGGTGGAATGACATGGACATCACTACCCTAGGTACATGTATGAAGACACAAATGGTGTGACTTACTTCGTATACAACCAGAGATATGAAAACCTGTGCTCTATGTGTACTATGGATTGTATGCATTCTGCTGTCATATATACAAATTAGAATAAAAAAGAAAAAGATCCCTCCCCGACCCTGGGCTCAGCCCGCAGTTCCTGGCAGACCCTCACCAGTCACCTGGCAGCCCACTCGGCCCACATGTGGTCATCTGAGTCCCTGCACTCCCTCAGGCTGTTAGGACTCTTGCTGCCATGGCAACCGTCTCTGCATCTGTAATCATCTGTTTACTTGTTTACTCTGAAACCCTGCACTCCCAGAAATCCAGGACTTCACTCACATCAGCACATGCCCTGCCCCAAGAGGAGGACAGACCCTCAACAAAGGCTGGAGAAGCAAACACGTAGTCCCTTCTGCAGAAATCATCAAACAACGCCCAGCAGCACCTCCTCACCTTTGAGTCAGGACCCCTCCGCACTGCCACCCACTCATTTGCATCCCAGCCACACTGACAGCCACCCAGTACAGAAGTTAGCCACCATCTAACACCCACCTCCACCTGCAGGTGACATGGGACACAGGCCTCAGGCCCCACACTCCCTGGCATTCTCTAAGCTTAGGCTCCGGCACCGTGCCCCTCCTAGAAGGCTCTCTCCGCCGTCTCCTGCTGCCATTTACTTCATCACTGACTCCACACATACCTTCCAGTGGCCTCATGTGCGGGGTGTGCCAGGCTGCGCCAGGCTGCTCAGCGCCCACTCATCCTTCCAGGGCCACCTCAGCTTCAGACCCCTACAGGACATCAGCCACCACCAAGCCAGACGCACTGCTCCACCCTCTTCTAGCCCACTGGGCCTCTCTAACCCACCAGCAGCCCACCAAGGAGGGTGGTCCCGTTTCCTGTCTGCTTTGCCCCCACCCCACCCTGTGCCCAGCTCAATGAGGGGCAGGTTATGCAGGTCCAGGTTGCTTATGCACAGAGGGAGTCCAGGCCCAGGGGAATTCAGAGGAAGGGGCAACAGGGGTGGGGCTGACATTCCTGCTGACCCAGTGACCAGCATCCCCAGAGTAAGGGCATCGTGGAGGCCACAGAGGCTGCATGGGGTGCCTCCAGCACACGACGCCTCAACTACCTCTTCTGTCTGAATCTGCGTGGCTTCTCGGCCCCAGCAAGACTTGATGGGGGTGCAGCAATTTTGAAAAGTGCTCCCCAAGTGCTCCCTTCCTCTCTCAACACCCCCACCTGTCCCAGAGCTCCTCTTCTCTGCCAAGTCCCCTCTCTGACCCAACTGCCCACTGTCCAGCCCAGCCTCGATGGGGGTCCCACATCAATGAGAAGACACCCCAGCCTCTGAGGGGAGCCAGCAGCACCCGCAGACACCACATCTCCCACCTCCAGTCCTGCAGCCCTGAGAGGGGCTTTGGGAGCTGCTGGAAATGTCACAGAAATTTGGCAGGAAATAGGAACCCCCAATGGATCTCACTACTGGGATGACAAAACTCAAATTTTGGCTACGTTGGCTATATGGTGCTGCTTAGGAAGGGAACCATTCATAATCACATCGTCAACTAAGCAGCATAAATTTACATGTATTAGGTATCAACAGAAATGATCTGCATTCGGGTGTGCCAGGTCACACACACACAGCCTATCGTCCCTGAGAATCTGAGAAATTCAAAGTTGCAGTGGCCAGATGGAAAGAGACTACTGCTGTGTACATCACAGAGGAACTCTGCTCAGGAGGAAGGGTGCCATTCACCCCATCAGACACATCAGCCCCAGGAGGGGTCCTCTCCTGCTGCAGCCACCCTGTCACGCTTTCCAAAAGGAGGAAACCAACCACCCAACATTGCAACCAAGGAAATGAGGAAAAGAGGCAATGAGACGAGACTCAAAGACTGGGCATCACTTAGCTATCACCCCAAATCCCCTGCTCTTCTCTAGGACAGCAGTGAGTGGGCACGAAGTAAAAACAGAAATAGGCACTAAAACTAGAATGCTCACTGTGACAGATGACATGGGCATATTCCAACACTGAAGGAAGCTATGGGTGTCTCAAAAGGATGTTCCATTCCCATGATAAATAACTCAAGATGATGACTTCTCCAGGGTCATACAGCCAAAGCCTCTTTGTCAAACACGGGCCATGAATTATGTTTTACATAAAAATTCAGGAATTCCTAAAACCTTATTTTAAATGATTCACCCCAGTGCATTTAATTATAATTACCCAGTGAAACCTGCACTGTGCTCTCCAGTCCTGCTGCTATTATCTGCTATTAGGAACATGCAGCATCTCTTCCTGGAACAGCTGATACCTCTAGTATTAATAGTAACGAGTACTATTAACTCTCCTCTGACGTAGTGTGTGACACTTCCTCATTATCTGTGCTCGCCAGGCCCTTCTAAATGCAGTAATGCATTACAGACAGTGCATAGGATGCCTGACACCTGGCTCCAAACAGGAATTGGTCAGAGAAGTCAGAAGCAGACCAAGCACACTCAGAGGCCAGGCCCATTCTTTAAAATAAAATGACCACCAAGCACCTCCCAGATACTCCGCTGGTTCTGGGAAACAGGAAGACCGTTCGTTGGACAGGAGCTGTAAGATCTTGGTCCAGTCTGGGGGCCACCGCTGGATACCTTGTGTTAAGAAGCCACTGACCCTCAGGGAGGCTTCTCCTTGGCTGTAAAATGTCACCATGCCTGTCCTACCCAAGCAGTGTGTTGAAAACAGTCGAGTACCAATAAAAAGAAGACTTATTATAAGAAAAGAAAAATGAACTGTGCTCAGGAGTTCACGGCTGGTTTCGGGAAGTGAGAAGACAAACACAGGAAGCAGGTCCACTGTGTGGATGGTGCCTGATTCTACAGGAGACTGGCCGTAAAGGACTCTAGAAAGGTGACAACGCTCAAGTGCCTGGTGCTGCAGGGCACGGGCACCCGTGCCAAGTTCTGTCCCTCACAGAGCATGTGCCTCAGGGTTAGGGGCTGGAGGTACAGCCGAGACCAACACCCTGAAAGGGTGAGGGTGGGAGGCTGCGGGTGGGGATGGAAACTTCCCAGGCCCAGCAGGCCGGGGTCGCCCAGCAGAGAGCCGATTTCTGGGTCACGGGAGGGTTGTCTGAGCAGCCACCCCCTCACCCTTCAGGCCTCTCTGACATCCACCTGTCCCCAGCCCCAACAGGCAGAAGGGCTGGCTCCTGAGGGCCAGGTGCCCCGTGCCATCTCTCTCCAACCTCCCAGCACTTCTCATCCCTGGTGGGAGCTGGCGATGCCAGGCCAGGGCACAGTCTGCTGGCATTTTTAGAAGATGGCAGCAGGCCCTGCTTTCCCAGGCTCCCTGCGACCTGTTTGCCGAGTCCCCCCTCCCAGGCTTCAGAGGCAGGGAGGCTGTGACACAGGGTGGTCTTGTACAGCAGCCAGGGCAGAGCTTGGGGCAGGGGCCAGCGTCCCCATCAGCTGATTCTGCCCCTCCCCCATTTACCACGAAGCCCTGCCGCAGGTGGCTAGCAAGACTCTCCAAGGTGGAGACTCTTCAAGCCACTGACAGTCGTTCTCAGATCAAGACACAGGCATCCGTTGCTGGGAAAGCGGCACGTAGCCCCTGCAGGGCCCAGGGGAGAGTGGTACACTCTCTGCAGAGCATACAGGAATACAATAGGCTTTATATAAATGCACAGGTAATCAGTGGCTGGCTGACTGAATGGTTGATCTTTTATTTTTAAATAGCAGGTTCCTTAAAGGTAAAGATGAGATTGCACTTTTAATATTTTTATTATACTTTTAATATTTTTGTTATAATGTTTGCATCAAGTTCACTTCTGTACAGGGCCCTCTGCCTGAGACCAAGTACCCAAGCCACCAGCCCCTCTGCCAGGCACTGGGTGTGTGAGGCAGGCATGTGTGAGGAGGCACACAGGAAACCACCCCAGGCGCTGGTCCCCGAAGCCTGCTGGGCCTCTCCCTGGCAGAACCACTGCTTCTCCTGCCTCCAGCTCAGGAGCCCCTAGAGCATTAGGTTGAGGTGAATGGAGAGCCTGTCCCGGCTGGGCACCCAAGGCCTGGTGCTGAGCTTTAATAAAGGAAGAAATGAAGGCCCCAACAAACCAGCCACAAGCCTACCAACCAGGTGACAGCCAACCCAGCAGGTGGTCCCACCAGGGAGAGGACCCCACCATACACTGTGTTCCCAATGCCCTAACTCAGACCCGGGCACACCTGGACCTCCCCTGCACAGCCAGTTCTCCCCCCCCCGACCCCGCCCCGCCGTCCTCCGCTGCCTCGCTTGCCCTTGANCTGGCCTTTCCTGAGCTCTCCCCCTCCCTCCCCGCCTCCCACTCCCACGCCAGACCAGTCTTCCTCCTGTCCTGCTCTGCTCAGGCTCTAGCAGAGCAGACTCCAGAGGCCCTACACCCTCCTCCATCAGTTCCCAGTGGAGACTCCCAGGCCTCCCGGTCCAGCGCTGACCCTCCTGTGCCCTGGGATGATCATGACTTCAGGAGGTAGACCAGGAAGCAAGAGGTGAAGTGAAAGGATGTTCTCACTTCACGTAAATCACCGAGGGGTGTTCCCACCGTGGCCAGTCACTGGTCACTGCAGCCAGCAGACGTTGGAACAATGGCCCACGTCACATGGACCACTAGACAAGTGGCTTGAAGGTTCCTTACCTCTCCATCCAGCGGAACCTAATGCTCTAAGCCAGGAGTGGGACACACTTTTCCCATAAAGCGCCCACCAGGAAACAGTTCGGGCTCCGTGGGCCGCACATACGCCAGCTCGGCTGCGTTTTCTGTGGGTTTCCTTTTTCCCCTTAAAGACCCTACACCCCATTTTTAGCTGATGTTCTTTGCACACAGCAGGCTGTGGGCTGCTTGCTGACCTCTGTCCTGAGAGGACAGACGAGCCCCAGTCACACAGCCCAACCCCAGCCCCCTTCCGCTCGCTCTGATGAGACCCACTCCACGGAGGAGACCACGTCCCACAGAGGGCTCGCAGAGCCGTGTGCACACACCTCGCTTGGCCTCATCATGCAGAATGTGCCACACTTCAGAGCACACCCCCCCGGTGGGCCCCAGCGCTGGATGCATGGACGGCAGGGGACGGACAAAAGGGTCACGAAGTGAGTCAAAGTACCTATGTCAAGAATCCAGAGAGGAAAGTGGCTCTGAGGGCTAGGGGATATCAGGGAAGCTCCCCAGAGCGACAGGCAGGATCAATACAGTTTTCTTTTTTCTCTTTAAATTTAAAATCGGAAGTTTTTTTTTTTATTTTTTATTTGTTTTAATTAGTTATAATGACAGTCGAGTGCATTTATGCACTTTGCTACATCATACGTAGATGGGATATAATTTCTCATTTTCCTGAGTGTACATGTTGCAGAATCATATTGATCACGCAGTCACATATATACATACAGTAATCATGTCTGTTTCATTCCACAATCTTTCCTATCCCCACATCCCCTCCCCTTCCCTCCCATCATTTCCCTCTACCTAGTCTAAGGTAATGCTATTCTTCCCTAGTGCCCCCCACCTGATTGTGAATTAGTATCCGAATATTAGAGAAGACATTTGGCCTTTGGCTTTGTGGGATTGGCTTATTTCGCTTAGCATGATATTCTCCAACTCCAACCATTTACTAGTGAATGCCATAATTTCCACTCTTCTTTAAAGCTGAGTAATATTCCATTGAGTATATACACCACATTTTCTTTATCCATTCATCTATTGAGGGACACCTAGGTTGGTTCCATTGTCTAGCTATTGTGAATTGAGCTGCTATAAACATTGATATGGCTGTGTCACTACAGTATGCTGATTTTTAAGTCCTTTGGGTATAAACCAAGGAGAGGGATAGCTGTGTCAAATGGTGGTTCCATTCCCAGTTTTCTGAGGAATCTCCATACTGCTTTCCATAGTGGCTACACCAATTTGCAGTCCCACCAGCAGTGTATGAGTGTGCCTTTTTCACCACATCCTCGCCAACATTTATTGTTGCCTGTATTCTTGATGATTGCCTTTCTGACAGGAGTGAGATGATATCTTAGAGTAGTTTTTATTTGCATTTCTCTAATTGCTAGAGATGTTGGACACTTTTTCATATATTTGTTAATCAATTATATTAGCATAATTCTAAATGGAGAAAAATTGAAAGTATTCCCACTAAAAACTGGAAGAAGAAAAGGATGTCCTCATTCACCACTTCTATTCAACATCATCCTTGAAACTCTAGTCAGAGCAATTAGAGAGAAGAAAGAAATTAAATGGGTACACATAGGTAAAGAAGAACTCAAACTATCACTATTTGTTGATGACATAATTCTATATCTGGAAGATCCAAAAAATTCCACCAGAAAACTCCCAGAACTGATAAATGAATTCAGAAAAGTAGCAGGATATAAAATCAACCCACACATAAATCAAACGCATTCCTACACATCAGTGATGAATCCGCTGAAAGAGAATTTAGGAAAACTACCCCAATCACAATAGCCTCAAAAAATAAAAATAAAATATCTGGGAATCAATCTAACAAAAGAGGTGAAAGACCTCTATAATGAAAACTACAGAACACTAAAGAAAGAAATTAAAGAAACCTCAGAAGATGGAAAGATCTCCCATGCTCCTGGATAGACAGAATTAATATTGTCAAAATGGTCACACTATCCGAAGCGCTATACAGATTTAATACAATTCCTATTAAAATTGTAGTGATATTCTTCACAGAAATAGAAAAAGCAATCATGAAATTTATTTGGAAAAATAAAAGACCCAGAATAGCTAAAGCAATCCTTAGCAAGAAAAGGAGGCATCACAATACCAGACCTTAAACTATACTAGAGAGCTGTAGTAACAAAACAGCATGGTATTGGCACCAAAACAGACTTGTAGACCAATGGTACAGAATAGAGGACACAGAGACTAACCCACATAGATACAGTTATCTCATACTAGACAAGGGTGCCAAAAACATTCACTGGAGAAAAGACAGCCTATTCAACAAATGGTGCTGGCAAAACTGGAAATCCATATGTAGCAAAATGAAATTAAACCTCTCTCACTCTGCACAAAAATCAACTCAAAGTGGATCAAAGACTTAGGCACTAGAACAGAGACCCTGCACCTAATAGAAGAAAAAATAGGCTCAAATCTTCACCACGTTGGACTAGGAACTGACTTCCTTAACAAGAAGTGCAAGAAGTAAGATCAAGAATCAATAAATGGGATGGATTCAAATTAAAAAGCTTCCTCTCAGCTAAGGATACAATATCATGAGGAGAGAGCCTATAGACTGGGAGAAAATCTTTACCACATGCACCTCCAATAAAGCATCATCTCTAGGATATATAAAGAACTCAACAAATTTAAGACCAAAAAAAAAAAATCAATAAATGGGAACTGAACAGACACTTCAATATATTTTTCAAAGAAGAAATTAGATATTAATTAGGAAGCTGTATAGAGCAGACACTTCAATAATTCTTATAATTGATTTTTCTGTCTAATTGTTTCAAAGGATGACATGACAACCTTGATTTTGCCAACCAAAATGATTTATTTCCAAATATCAGCAACCTTTTAAAGGAAAGTCATGAGATCACAAAGTCGGGCTGCCTGGACCTGACAGTCAAGAAACAAGCGCTGGGCTACGCGTTGGGCGGGTGGGCTCCGAGTCCTCACCCCAGGCTCTAGGGCGGGCCGGGGACCCCACGTGGAAACTAGGGAGTGTACACAGGGGCACTCTGGGTCTGGGAGTGCCAGCCAGGGGCCGCACTTCACCCTGTCCTGGCGCTCGGCGCAGATGCCCACACGCCAAGGCTCATCCTCACAGAAGGCCACACGTCCCAGAAACAGATTCCCGTGTCATTCTGCCAGAGCCGAGCTCCACCCTCAGACACCCTGAAGCCCCCGTGGGCCAAGCCCCGGGAAGAGGCTGCCCACGTGCACTCATTTTCTCAGTGAACTAAGTCACCAAAATCACAGCCGAATTCAGAAACTACATTTGTGGGAACTTTCCTTAGTGAGCCACATGCCTCCCGACCCAACAAGGCAGAGAGGACCCTGGTGGGAGGGGGGGGGACGGACCAAAACCAGGGTCTCACTCGCACTAGGCCAGCACCTACCACCGAGCTAGACCCACGTAGCGAGGCTGGCTGTGGCCGAGTGAGACCCTCGGGGACTCCTGCAGGAGGGTTCCCGCCGCTCTGCGCCGCTCCAACTCCTCTGTCTTCCTCCCCCCACTTGCTGCTCTCCTGTTTCCCTGTGGCCTCTTCTGGGAGCCTGAGGACACCATGCGTCCGACCTACCGAGAAACCACACAAGCTGTCCAGGGCTCCTTCCCTCTGGCGTTGGAGGCCTTTGCCGACTCCCAAGCACTCAGGCATACCTTATGATTGACGGCTTTT
This sequence comes from Marmota marmota marmota, assembly GCF_001458135.2. NCBI lineage: Eukaryota > Metazoa > Chordata > Mammalia > Rodentia > Sciuridae > Marmota > Marmota marmota. The sequence continues at coordinate 54,805,315 of NW_025999977.1, forward strand.
GTGAGCTCACAGTACATTTTCCTTTGGAAAAACAGCAAAAACAAATTTCCAGAACACTCATTTGCTGACCCTACCACTCCTTACTCAAAGCCACATCTAGCAGAATCCTACAGCAGTTCACATGGTATTAGAGGCCAAATAAAGCCCTGATGTGACAGAGCAGGCCTCACTGGCTTAGGGTACAAGTGGCCTGACAGACCCAAGGAGGTTCATAAATTAAAAGAGCAAATAAAGCAGGGCCCCTGAAGAGCCGTCATGTTAGTGATGACTAAAGCCATTTTGTCATAAGATCAATGGAACCTCCTTTAGTCTGACCATAAAGAAGAAAACTGTGCACTTCAAAAATTAAGCTTCTTCCAATGTTGCTATAGAAGATAATAAATCACCTGAAAAGCTAGAATAAGCCCTGTTTTGGAAAACTGAAGCTGGATGGTAGGAAAGGAGGCCAGCGTTCAATGTCATTGACAACGGCAGCTTACATGTGTGACCTGAGAGACGGCGGAGGCCTCTGCCTGAAATCCCAAACTGCAGCCCACTCCCAAGACCCCTCTGGAGGGGCAGCTTCTTTAAAAAGAAAACATGGGCCCAGAGAGTCTGGAAATGTAGAGTTGAGAGGAAATGCAGGGAAGGAAAGGGCACAGGGGATGAGAAATGGGGTCTTCAGGTACTACTTAGACTGCAGCTCAGTATCCTGTCCCCAAAGAGAAGGTGGGCCAGGAGTGAGACTGAAAGGACACGGACGGGCAGCGCGCCATCCTGCCTCCCAACATTCGCACCCAGGGCTCTCCCGGCTGGGAAAGGACCCAGCAGAACCTCTTCCAGGTCTAAAGCTTGCAACCATCGAGCTGCAGCCACAGTGTACAAAACCTAGGGTTCTGACGACCCCTCTGCTCCCACTGTGAACACGCCTCCTCCCTACTTGTCAAAAAAAAAAAAAAAAGCAGACCATTTACAAGGTGAGAAGAAAACCAGGAATTTCAACAATTACCTCCAGTTAAAACCTGAGTGGCTGTCCATGGGGAACAAATCAAGGTGATGCTTACCAAAGAGGCCACCAAACAGCTGCAGGAGCAACAGTGGCGAGGAGCTGGGGTCGCAGGGACAGACGGGCAGCTCCTGCTGAACTGTGAAGCCTCAGGTGACCCCAACACCACAGCCAAGTGAAACCCACCTACCAATGCCAGACACGTTGCCACTCACTCCCTCTGCACGCAGACAGACAGTGGGCAAAACTTCCCCAACTAGGAGGAGTAAGGCAGATCAAGTAAGTCTGAGGAATTCCAGCTGTACATGAAAACGGTTGTTTTGGTACAGTGGTTAGGGAAAGCCTCTCTTCTGCGCACATCATTAGGCTCTTGAACATGATTAGGAACCGAACCAGCAATTAGGCAAGAAAGGCAGCCATCTCATCAAGGAACGAATAAGGCCGTCTCTGATGTATCAATTACCAAAACTAACTGTATTTCTAGACCCTAACAACGGACAATCCAGAAATAAAATCAAGAAAATAATCTCATTCACAATAGCAAAAAGAATAAAATATTTAAGAATAAATTTAACAAAGCACATTTTTTAAATGAAAGACTTAAATAAGTGAAAAAACATCCCAAGTTCATAGATTGAAGGATGTTAAGATGGTTTATTAAGATGTCTACACTCCCCAAATTGGTCTAATCTTGAATAAAATTCCACACAACCCCATAAGAATCCTAGCTGTCCCCCCCCCCGCAGGAATCGAAGTTGATCTGATGGAAATGTGAGAGACAGAGGAGGACCAACATATTCCTGAAATGAAAGACAAACTTGGGAGGCCTCCTACTTCCCATTTCAACACTCACCCTAACCTACAAGAGCGGGGACTCTGGTTCTCTCACAGAAAAGACAGAAAAGTCAATCACAGAATCAAGACTCAAGAAATAAAGCCACACACCGAAGACCAACTGGTTTTGGTAGAAGACACACAGCACTCAAGGGGAAAGAGCAATCTTTCCAACACATGGTGCCAGGACAAGTAGATACGCAGTTAACATAGGTTAACTCAAAAGGGAGCACACCTGAATGCGAGAGCCAAAACCTGAAAACACGGGCATCAGTCTTGGGACCTTATGAGGAAAGAGTTTCTTAGACATAACAGCAAAGCATAAGCAACCAAAAGAAAAAAACAGCTTCATCAAAAAATAATTTTGTGTGTGTGTTTTGAAGGAACCAAGTGAGTGAAAAGACAATCCAGAAGACGGGAGAAAATACTTGCAAACTATCTGTTTAGGGCCTAGCGTCCAGAATGTCTGAAGTACACTTGCAATTCAACAATAAAAGAAACAAGCAACCCAATATAAAAATGGGCTACCCATCCGAATAGATATTCCTCTCCAAGGGGGACACAAACAGCAACAGGCCCACCGAACGGCACTCAACATGCAAATCCAACAAACCCACAGTGAAATACCACTGGGACGGGCATGATCAAAGGACAGACAACAGCAAGTGTTGACAAGGATAAGGAGAAACTGGAACCTTCACATGCCACAGGGGGGCACGTGAAGGGGTGCGATCGTTATGGAAAGCCATCTGGCGGTTCCTCAAAAAGTGAAATATAGTCACTGTATGAGTCGGCACTTCCACTCCTCGTTACACACCCAAGAGAAGTGAAAATAAGTGTCCACACAAAGCCTTGCACAGAAATTTCATAGCATTATTTATAATAGCCCCAAAGCAGAAATGATCCAAAGGCCCATCAACGGACTTACAGATAAGTAAAATGTGCTATACCATCCAATAAAATGTTACCCAGCCATAAAAAGGCAGGGAAAGCCGGGCACAGTGGTGCATGCCTGTTATCCCAGTGGCTGGAAGGTTAAGGCAGGAGCTTCACAACTTCAAAGCCAGCCTCAGCAACTTAGCAAGACCCTGCCTCTAAATAAAATATGGGGATGTGGCTCAATGGTTGAGTGCCTGGGTTCAATCCCCAGTACCAAAAAAAAAAAGAGAGAGAGAGAGTCCAGATTCATGCTACATCCTGGAGAGCTCTGGGCTACATAAAAGAAGCCAAGCACAAAAAGTTGCACATCACATGACTTCATAAATGAAATGCCCACAACAGGCAAGTCCCCACAGACAGGAGGGAGATGAGTAGCTGTGGGGAGAGGGAGTGACTGCTAACAGGTATGGGGTCTCTGTGTTGTCGTGAAATATTCTGTGAGTGAACGGTGGTGGTGGCTACACCACTGTGGGTACACTAAAAATCAGAGAGTTGGATTCTTTACAAGTATGAATCTGATGGTTTGTGAATTAAATCTCAACTTTTTAAAAAGAAACAAACAACAACAAAGTACTCAGGAAGCCATAGAAAGGTTTAAAAAAATAAATACTTGAACTTAAAGACAGGATTTAGCACCTACATGACCTTCTCCAACTTCTACACTAACCACTGCTTGCTCATTTTTATTTCAAGCATTTATTCCAGAGCCTTTTCAAATATATGTGACACAAAGAATTATGGAGTGTTCAGGGTGGGGAGGGTGGCCAGAGATTACCTACTCCAAATCCCAATGTAGAGAAGGCCCAAGATCACACAGCAGGTGAAGGCCAGGTTAGAACTGGAACCCAGCTCTCCTAACCCCTGGCTAGTGTCTTGCACTCCTTCAACAACCAAGGGGACCCACAGGGTGCATTGAAGGTCGCTGCTTCCTGCAGGGTGCACATCCTCCAGTGAGGAGCCATCCACGCCATTTCCTGACCACAAATCCCTGAGACCATCTAGGGCCTGCTTTTCACCTTAGTCAAGAGGCCAAGGTGTGCAGCAAAGACTGCAAAGAACACTACAGACAACACAGCTCCATTTGTCCCAAACTGAAACCAGCACCGTGCTGGTGGCACTCCACCTCCAACGGACCACCTAGACTCCGGGGACGACCACCTAGACTCCAGGGACGTTATTGGGGAAGGCTAAACAGGGCGGGGGGACACACAGGAGTGGGGAAAGTTCATCTTCTTCTCTAACTTCTTTAGAAGTACGAACATAAAAAGCCAAGATAAAGAGAAACGCAGAGAAGGAGATGGTCAGAAAAAGTAAAGAGAAGCAAGAAAAGGTGACTGGGCTGCAGAGCACAGAGCTGGGGTTCCTGTGATTCACCCTCCATGTTATACAGGAGCTGGCTAGGAGTCACCTCTCGGGCCCAGGAGCTGCTCAGTGGCAGATGAGGACTACCAGGGGAACACAGTACAAGGACTTAAACATTCTCCTGTCCTCTCCAAATCGCTCCAAGGTCTGGAGCAGAGGACTGCCGCCTCTCTGCCGGGGTCTGCCTAGACATGCAGAGCCATGACTCACTCTTTAGGGCCACCTCTCCAAACACAGACTTGCTGACACCCAGGGAACACTCTGCAGGTCTGATCACCACTGCAGGCTGCCCAGTGGGAGAGTATGCTCCAACCCTCAGCCCTAGGGGCTAACCCTGTTCATTGAACTCACTTCCTGGCAGTTACAGTCACTCAATAAACACCTCTAAAGTTAAGTGCCTCCCAGGAGTTAGTATTTGATGACCCTGGAGATATGCAATCACAACTTACCCTGAGTCAGAGAATCTCCACAGGGGAAGAGACCCTGGCAGGAGACTGGCAGAGGGGCATTAAAAGACCAACAGGAAGAGGACCTGAAGGACACCATTCTATCACCTGCTTCCACAGGTCAGAAGACCTGCAGTCACTCATCTGAACCTCTGTTTCTTTATGAAGCAGGGAAACTGGACCTCTCATAGGATTAAGAGAATTGAATAATCAATCTTAATCTTAACATAAATCAAGGCTCAAAGTAATGTCAGCTACTGTTGTCATTATTGTTAAAAAAAAGAAAAAAAAGGTCTAATAAAGTGATTTCTTCTGAGAAGCTAGGCAAAGAGGTCCCCCACGATCCTGTCATTTGAGAGAACTGTCTTCATCACCCCGATGTTATTGACAAAGCCATATCCAGCAGCAAGTGGCAAGACGCCATCATTAACAACACTGTCAGCAGGGCAGCCTCCCGCCAGGTGGGAGAGGCCCTCCCCTCATGGCTCAGAGCAGAGCAGAGGGAAGAGGGACCGAAGGGAAGCACAGAAGAGGCAGAGAGGGCAGAGCAGCGGCCAGGACTTGCCAGAAGCAACCACTCAAGAAACGCCATGGACACAACTTTCTAAATTAAAACCCACATGGACACTGGAGCCTTCTCAGGCACGGGCCCTCGGGAGCTGGTGGCTGCTAGAGACAGAGTGGGACGAGCATCCAAACGGATGATCTGAACCTCGGCTCTCTTGGTTCCCAGCTCTGTGAACTTGGAAAAGTGACCCAATTCTCCGGACCTTCTGGGGTTTTTAATAACTAAATAAGTTGTAATCAATGTATGCACAGCGTGGAGTAAGCACCCGGTAAATATTAGAAAGAACAGAGGAGGAGGAAAAGCCTTCGTTAACTGACATACACCAGGATACACCAGGCCCACTCACAGGGCGGCAGCAGCATTTCATATCGGTAACCTCCTCTGTAAGCTCATGGAGAACAATGCAGGCCTCCTGCTCCCCTACTGGCCTGGGTGGAAGATGACCTTGAATCCTCTACCACGCCACCCTGGAGCTTGCTCTACAGCATCAAGGGCAGCAGATGACATGCCAGACTAACAAGGCCATTTGACTACAAGACCCGTGGGATCCAATCCACAAGTCTGCTGCGTTCTGAAACACGCACACACGGGCTAACGTGGGCCCAGAGAAGCTGCTGGCCCTGACCCAAGGCGATACAGGGTGCCCCACTGACACCAACCTGTCCGCCTTCCCGGCCCCCAGAGCACAGAACACCTCTCTACCTCATAATGCCACTATCCTTCCTCAACGAGGCCCTAGAGCCAAATCATGATGGCCACAGAGTAGAAATGAAGACTTAACAGCTGAAGAATCAGTCACTCCCCAAAGCAATTAAATCAAAGAATCTTAATGTCAAGGCTGGAATTCAGGGGCCCATAAACTTGGACTGGAAAAGACAAACATCTCTACTTCATTTGCATCTAACTGATGTTCAGCACCTTCTCCAATCATGAATGAAAGTAACACAGGTTGGTAGTGTTAGCAACACCTGTAGCTCCAACAAAAGATACAGTAACCTCACACTGTAATCATCAGAAATGCCTCAGTATTCCTTACATTCACAGCACTTCACAATTAAGGCTAAGTGCAATTAGGCCCACCGCTAAATCCTGATATTAGTAAAGAAGCAGATGTTAGTGTGACACAAGTTTTTAAAATACTAACTGGATTTCAATGCCACTGGTTTCCTTTGAAGTCTTAAGTATTTTATTCTGTGCATTAAAACAGCTTTTTGAAAAGACATACACCACCTTCACCAGCGCCTCAGAGGGATCCGTGGCACAAGCTGTGGACAAGAGATAAGTCCCTTGTGGGGAAGAAGCTGGTCCTGTCCTGTTGTATGTCCCTGGCACCTGCGGCCATGTGGTAGGTGTCCAACATATATTTATGAAAGAACAACAGCGCGAGCAGCGCGGTTCTGATGGACGGTCCACTCACGCCACAGCACTGCTGACATGATAAATGATAAAGGCAGAAAAGCACCTGGAAGGGGCCCGGGAGTCAATCCACCTGGAGACCATACCACTCGGGGTCACACCATGGAATGCATCACCTCTTTTTAGTAGGAAAAGAGGAGTGTTTGGAGGCACTGAAGTGGGGACAGCATGCCAGGTACAAGGCACAGTCAACAAGTATCACCTGTATCATCTGCCCAGAAAAGCAGCCAGCAGCAAGGTGCCCTCTGGCCCCACCCCATGCAGCTATGCTTCAGTCCTCCCTGCCCAGGGTCTGCAGTAAGACTAAGTTAACCCTTGGGCTTGGACTCCGGTTCCAAGACCAGCCATGCTGCCCAGCACACAGCTGGCCTCCACATTAACAAGAACCTGCACTGGACAGTGCCGGCTACACCATGGGGTCAATGGAAGGCCTATTCTTCAGGTGGCCTGGGCTTGGCTGTGGCCTCCTTTGGGGCAGGAACCCGGCTGTTCATCCCACACTACCAGTACAGCAACAGGTTCTCACTGCTCTTCCCAGACGACCAATCTCAATGGACCCCTCATCACCGGCACTGTCACCACCTCGCTGAAGACCCTTTTGCCTGGATGATGAAAAGGCCCCCAACCCCAGCTAGTCTTCCTCTTTTCTCTTATGCCCTGCTGGTCTATTTTCCATGGAATAAACACTGTGAAGTTTTTAAAATATAAATCAGACCATGTTATTCCACATTCAAAGTCCTCTTAACAGTTTCCCATCCCACCACAGCAAAATCCAAGTTCCCTCTCCAAGCCAGACGGGGCTGTGGGATCTGGCCCTGCCGCCCCCCTGAAGTCTCTCCTCCTCGCCCTTGCCCACTCCTATTCTGGAACGTTGGCCTTCTTTCCGTCCTTCCGTGCTCTGAGCCCACTCACATCTTCGGCTTTTCCCCATGTTCCTCTATCCACAGACCTTTCTTGGCTGGCGTCCTCTGCATTCCAGACTGTTCAAATGTCACCTCTGCAGAGAGGCCTTTCCTGATTTCAGTTTCCCAATCTCCAAAATCACTTTTTATCTCCTCATTATGCATAACTTTTCCTTACAGCACTGATCACCATCTGACATTACATTACATAATCATCTGTTTATCAGTGATTAGCAACCATATTTGGAAGGAGTCTATTAAAATACCAAGGCTCCAGGCCTCACCCAAACCAAACCAATCAGAATTTTGGGGAGTGGGGACAGGCTCCTTCAGCTCACAAACCCTTCCCAAGCAACTCTGATGTGCAGCCCAGGAATCCCCGTCTGACTCTCAAACTCTCATGTGCATATAATGCACCTGGGGTGCTGAGAAAATGCAGATTCTGACTCAGGTCTAGGGTGGGATCTGAGGCTCTGCACTTCTAACAAGCCCCAAGATGATGCTAATGTTGCTGGTTGCTAAGTCATTCTTGGAACTGCCAGGGTCTCAAACTGCAATGACCAATAAAACTTTGTGCAATGATGAGAAAGTTCCAAATCTTCACTGTCCAACAGTCACCATCAGCTAGGTATGACTACTGAGCATCTGAGATGAAACTAGTGTGGCCAAGGAGCTGAATGTTAATCTCAGATAACCATCTTGGGTGGGGCAGGTCTAGAATATATGTGATCCATGACAAAAGGCACCTGTGCCCAGCAATACAAGTCTTTTTTTTTTTTTTTTTGGGTACTGGGGATTGAACCCAGAGGCGCTCAACCACTGATCCTTGTCCCCAGCCCTTTTTACAAGGTCTCACTGAGTTGATGAGGACATCTAAGTTGCTGGGGCTGACCCTGAACTCCCAATCCTCCTGTTTTAGCCTCTGGAGCCACCAGATTACAGGCATGTGCCACCATGCCCGGCCTATGTGGAGTCCTAAGAATCAAGGATTATTTCAAATTCTTGGCCTGAGCAGACCTCTGCAGATTGGGTGCATGTGAAAATCCTATCTTAAGGCCTAGTTTGCCACCAGCTCAGTGGATAAATATTTACCCAAGGTAGGAAGGCAGATACAGAAGACCATACTGAACCACCTTGGTGACTACAGCATGTGGTAACCCCCAGACGACTAGTTTGGTTTCAAGACTTGTTAAAAACCATACATCTTTTCAGAGGCCTGGGTGTGCTAGAGGGCTCCCAACTGTGTGTATCTACACCATCCTGGACATTCTCAGACACTCTGACAAGACTTCAGGGCAGTGACTGGCTTACAAGATGCCTCTTTCTTCCCTAGACCAAATTAGTACTGTTACTATTAATCCTAAGAGAGAACCTGAATCCAACAGGAGGGGAAGCTCACCTGAAAAGATCTTTCCCTGTTTAAGTGATTTAAAATGTTCCAAATACATAAATTCAGATTTCAGGACAGCATAAAAACGTGGCCCTGTTTGACCCACAGAGGCTGACTTCCAAGAACATGAATGTACTAGGCAAGATCCTGTCCTCTCACCAGATTCAGAATCTGTCCATCTGGGACTTGAAGAAGATGCTTTGCAAACAAGTCACAAAAAGCTAAAATTCAAAATCGGAGTCCTGCCTAAAAAGCCTGAGGCCTGGTTCCCACATAACTGCGGGGAGGGGTCTGGACCCATGGACAGCAGGGCCCCTGGGAGTCTGCGAGGCCCAGATGTTCACTGTCCCCCTGCAGTTAGAACCCAGTGATTATGACAGCAATGAGATTTCCAAGGTAACCAAGGACAACAAAGCAGAGATTATGGCCCCGGAAGGAAATAGATTAAATTTTAATACTAAGGAGTCAACATCAAATTTATTTTTAAAACTGCATCAATGCCAAATAAGCAAGGGAGAATAGATGGTGTCATAAAGACGGCCTAACTAAAAACCTGAACATCCAAGTATGTACACAATTTTTCCATATTTTAAGAACATTTCAAAGCGCCCAGAGGCTCAGAGAAACTAAGGGGGGGGGGGGCGCAGAGCCCAAGGGGGAAAAAAACAGCTCACTCTTCAGATTTATGCCAAAACTACTTATTTTCTCCATTATTTCCAAAAGCACAGGGCAGACGCCAGTTGCAGCACCAGACATTGCTAAGTTTGCTAAAATTGTGCAAAATAATTACTTCATCCAGAGAAAGTGATCGCCAAGTGAAAATTGAAAACAGCTGTACACTCACCTGCGGCCAAGACGGCACACTAGCTAAAAGGTGAGTGTGAAGTGGTCATTCACTCATGCACTCATTCATTTGTCCCCTTCCTTACACTCCCCACCACCACCATGTAAAGCCTATCCTCACTCCAGGGTCTGTCTGTGCATTAACTACAACATGATCTGGAAAACAGCATTTATTAAACTATTTGTCTAATAGGTGCTGTGTTCACTACAACCCTCGGAAGTAGACAGGTATGATTATCCAGTCTAGAAAGCTGAGGAAAATGAGAAAATGTTAGGTATCTCACCCAAGTTCACAAACTGCAAGTGCTGGAGTCTGAACATGAACCTAAATTGACCTCACGAAGGAGCAATTTAGAGAATGCAGGATTATTAAAGCTAGAGAAGAGTTTAGTTTCTGAAGATAGCTTGGAATCAGGTTCAAATTCCACTTAATAGCTCTATAAACTTGAGCAAATAACGACCTCTCCCAGCCTCAATTTCCTCCTCTACAGAGCAGGGCTCAGATTAAAGACAACCCATGTGACATTTGCAGCGTAGGGTAGGGACCAGGTACCTAGTAATATTCCAGCTACAGGTATGCAAATCAAAAAAGCACATTTCATACCCAGTACCAAAGTGGGGAAAAAAGCACATTTCCATTGGAAAATGACTTTTTGCAGACACAACCTCCATTGGAAATAAATATACACAAAGGTTAATTCATCTAAAAATAATCTACTAATTTTATAACTCATTTAAACATAGGCCTAAATTTTATTTTTTTTAATTTCTGTTAACTGCAAAACTTTATGTCACAATATCCTCTCTCGTGTGCAGTATAAAAAGTAAATGTCTTGTTTAAAACCAAAATATTGCCAGGCCTGGAGGCACACACCCATAATCTCAGCAATTCAGGAGACTGAGGCAAGACGATTGCAAGTTCAGAGCCAGTCTCAGGACCAAAGCGATTTAGCAAGGACCTTAGCAAGGACCAAAGCGATTTATCAAAACCCTGTCTCAAAATAAAAACTTAAAACGGCTGGGGACATAGCTCAAAGATAAAGCACCCTCTGGGTTCAATCCCCAATATCAAAAAACAAAATGAACAAAAAAACAAAAACAAAATTTTGTGGGAATCATTTGTCATTAAACCATACACAGAACAAGTTTTTATAATGGAACTGAACATTAAGTGCTCTGGGGAAAAAAGCATTTTTTTAAACAATCCATGCTGATTCCTCTCAGAAAGTAAACAACTTTCAGATGTTGCCATGAATCCAAGTTCACACGTGTCATCATCACAGCATGTATGCTGCATTTATTTAAAGTGAGATAAACCTGCAATGGTTTTAATTTTTCCATGTTTGAGACTCCAGCCCAGTCTTGTGCTCAGATGGCAACATGAAGCAAGCCTGCAATTTAACAAAATGACCAAATCCAGTCTCTCTTTAATCTGCTTGGTAACTGAGCTCTAGGGTAATCTCCTGCACAGCATACAAAAAAAAAAAAAAAAAGGCTTGGATTCATCTACTGAAAAATTAATCAGAAAAGGGGTATGCCAATTTTTTTTTTTTTTAATTTTAATATTTATTTTTTAGTTATCGGCGGATACAACATCTTCGTTTTGTATGTGGTGCTGAGGATCGAACCCAGGCCGCACGCATGCCAGGCGAGCGCGCTACTGCTTGAGCCACATCCCCAGCCCGGGTATGCCAATTTTAATAGCAATTCCTATTTGCCTGGCTTTCCAACATCTGCCAGTGTTAATAATATTTAACTGACAAACTACAGTAGGAAAAGGCAACAGAACTTTAAATACAATCAAACCCTTTTTTAAGGCATCATGTACAAAGCTCCTTCCCTTAATGAATAGCTGCTACCTTTCTGATTGCAATCATTTCCATAAGTATTATTACTGATGTATTTTGAAAACACTGTTAACATTTTCCTATTTTCAACTGGAACTAGAGAAAAAATTCCATCCATCCATCCCCACCTGCCTCATCTGAAGACATCCTTTTAAGCCCTGCTCATAAAAGTGTAGTGAAGAGATCTGAGAATCACAGAACTCACCACCAAAGGTTTACTTGCAGCTCTCTGCCAAAAACAGGGAGGAGAGTAGGGAGTTAGGGAGGATGCCCTAGCCATACTTCAACATTCAGAATGCTGAATCTGGCATTTTTCATTTAGCCTAGTATTGACTGTTTATGTCTACAAAGAAAAAAAAAATTCCACTACGGAAAAACATTCTACATTTTTTTTTCCAACCAATTCCTAACAGCAGATGCTTTGTTCAAAGGGGGAAGGGTAACGCGACCGCTCACTGGTGACATACACCCCCATTCACTGTGGGCCAAGCATTTTCTTCAAAAACACCTACAATACTCAATTTTAGGGCTGTAACTTGACATTGTGGCCAAAAGAAACGCAATGTTCCAATTCACTGTTGCCTCACGTGTGGCTTGAAACCGGTCACCTATAATGAGCGCAAACACTTGGCACACAATGCCTCTGATGCGGAAGAGCAGCGTTCTAATCCCGTTCAGGAGGGAAGGAAAAGGAGGATCCAGGAGAGGCCATGGCCCCTGGACTCTCGGGCTGCTCCTTCCCACTCCGCAGGCTGCTTTCTCAGCCTAAGCTGCTGCACTCCTCAACGTGCCCTCTCCCCGGCATCTGGAGAGCCCACAGGCTAGCAGCTCGGCGCGATGACTTGGCACCTTGAAAGCCGTTTACTAAAACCAGGCCTTTCCCAGGTTGAGAGGCAGGGAGGCGACCGGACTTCCAGCAGGTGGGACGCAGGTACCGGGGAGCGGCCATCAGGGCTCCGGACATCACGGCGCCGGCTCCGCGCACGCGGTGCAGCGCTCCTCTGCGGCATGGCGCGGAGGCGGCAGGGCGG